>NW_026645844.1:0-175839 GCF_949987535.1 Balaenoptera acutorostrata | reverse complement strand
CCTGAAATCTGTTTCCTGCAATTCTGCCTTGCTTTCAAAGCCTCTTCGTTGCCTTCCCTTAATATATTTGTGGACGAGAGGTATCATTTAAAACTCTGCAGGTTTGTGAATTGCAGGGCCCCTGAGCTCCATTTTTCAACTTGCTTTTTTGGGAGCTGGCCGCCAAAGCGCAGGATTGCTTCAGGCCCTCTTCTGGTTCTGGGAGGCAGGCTGAGCTTGTGCTTAATTCTTCTTCCTGATGGGAAAATAGAGTGACCTGTGCCTGTCCCAACACCTAGAGCTAGTCTCTCATTGGTTCCCCTCTTCCCGTTCATCCTCAGGACAAATTTGCAACCTGTACGGAACAGGAGGTTAAAGGTGCTGATTCTCCAAGGAGGGAGATGGCTAGTAAATCGGCTGGAATGGCGAACCCGAGCAAAGGAGATGAGAAATGAGGTGCGTTTTAGAAACCTTTCCCGATCACACGGTGTACCATCTTCTGGGTTTCTCATGCCTGTTTTCGACGTAGGAAGATGCCCTTGAACCTGGAGATTTGGGACCCATGGGATGGGTACCATGCAGTATTACTTGAAAGGGTCTGCGTTGGCTCACCCAACCTCACCGAACCTCTCAGCCCCAAGAGTGTCCACCCTTATGTCTCAATCAGCTGTGGGTCTAGATATGGTCAATCCAGGTTGCATCACAGCCCCTGAACGAATTTTGTAAGAATTTCTCTCTCTTTCACTGTCTTTGTTTCACGGGTTTTGAAAAGTAATTTATTTTTATAATGGGGTTTAGCTGCTTTTCACGGCTGTGTTATGCCGCTTTACACCCCCTTGACTCACTTACGGAGAGATATCAATACATAGGTTTGAAGATTCTTACTAGTCAGATATATTCTTGTGCGGTGAATAGGGGGTGTTGAGTCCAGTTCACTGAAAAAGGAATAGGTCTTGTCTCTTACATATTGGGTTTATGGAACGGTATCGGAGCTAATTTGAAACCCTTGTTTTATGCATCACCCCACCTCACCTTTCCCGTTCAGCAGCCATAGTGTGTTTCCTAAACGTGTGACTCTGTTCTGTTTTGTAATTCAGTTCAAGTGTAGCGGTTTTTACATTCCTCTCTAAGTGATATCTTATGATAAGTGTCTTTTTCTGTGTGACTTATTTCACTTAGAATCGTCGTACCTAAATCCACTCATCGTGCTGCTACTAGCCTTATGACGTTGATTTCATGGCTGAGTGATATTCCATTGTACATGAGGACCCCAACTTCTTTATCCATTTTTCGCTTTCCTAGGATATTTAAGGTGTAATGAAGTGGGGGTTCTTGTCAACAGAGCAGCCCTAAACTTTGGGGTGCCTGTGTCTTGCTGATTTTTAGTTTTCCCAATTTATACGCCCATGAGTGGAAGTGCCCTATGCTCTCCAAGCTGTGTTTTTTAGATGTTTCAGAACACACCGTACACTTCTCCAGAGTGGCTGTTGGCAATTTACATCCCACCCATCAGCGTAGCAAGGCTCCCATTTCTCCATGGCCGGTCCTGCATTTCTGGTTTGGACACTTTTTTCCGCATGGCCCTTTTGCCCGCTGGGAAGCGAAACTTCTTTGGAGCGCTGATTGGCCTTTCCAGGTTGCTTGGTTGGCCAAAAAGGGCGTATGCGTTTTTTCCTGAATATATTCAGGAAAAAACGCATACGCCCTTTTTGGCCAAGGGCATCATTGTCCACGTTTTGCCGCTTTTCATGTGCTTTCAAGGCCATTCGAATCTACCTCCTGAAATCTGTTTCCTGCAATTCTGCCTTGCTTTCAAAGCCTCTTCGTTGCCTTCCCTTAATATATTTGTGGACGAGAGGTATCATTTAAAACTCTGCAGGTTTGTGAATTGCAGTGCCCCTGAGCTCCATTTTTCAACTCGCTTTTTTGGGAGCTGGCCGCCAAAGCGCAGGATTGCTTCAGGCCCTCTTCTGGTTCTGGGGGGCAGGCTGAGCTTGTGCTTAATTCTTCTTCCTGATGGGAAAATAGAGTGACCTGTGCCTGTCCCAACACCTAGAGCTAGTCTCTCATTGGTTCCCCCTCTTCCCGTTCATCCTCAGGACAAATTGCAACCTGTACGGAACAGGAGGTTAAAGGTGCTGATTCTCCAAGGAGGGAGATGGCTAGTAAATCGGCTGGAATGGCGAACCCGAGCAAAGGAGATGAGAAATGAGGTGCGTTTTAGAAACCTTTCCCTATCACACGGTGTAGCATCTTCTGGGTTTCTCATGCCTGTTTTCGACGTAGGAAGATGCCCTTGAACCTGGAGATTTGGGACCCATGGGATGGGTACCATGCAGTATTACTTGAAAGGGTCTGCGTTGGCTCACCCAACCTCACCGAACCTCTCAGCCCCAAGAGTGTCCACCCTTATGTCTCAATCAGCTGTGGGTCTAGATATGGTCAATCCAGGTTGCATCACAGCCCCTGAACGAATTTTGTAAGAATTTCTCTCTCTTTCACTGTCTTTGTTTCACGGGTTTTGAAAAGTAATTTATTTTTATAATGGGGTTTAGCTGCTTTTCACGGCTGTGTTTATGCCGCTTTACACCCCCTTGACTCACTTACGGAGAGATATCAATACATAGGTTTGAAGATTCTTACTAGTCAGATATATTCTTGTGCGGTGAATAGGGGGTGTTGAGTCCAGTTCACTGAAAAAGGAATAGGTCTTGTCTCTTACATATTGGGTTTATGGAACGGTATCGGAGCTAATTTGAAACCCTTGTTTTATGCATCACCCCACCTCACCTGTCCCGTTCAGCAGCCATAGTGTGTTTCCTAAACGTGTGACTCTGTTCTGTTTTGCAATTCAGTTCAAGTGTAGCGGTTTTTACATTCCCTCTCTAAGTGATATCTTATGATAAGTGTCTTTTTCTGTGTGACTTATTTCACTTAGAATCTTCGTACCTAAATCCACTCATCGTGCTGCTACTAGCCTTATGACGTGGATTTCATGGCTGAGTGATATTCCATTGTACATGAGGACCACAACTTCTTTATCCATTTTTCTCTTTCCTAGGATATTTAAGGTGTAATGAAGTGGGGGTTCTTGTCAACAGAGCAGCCCTCAACTTTGGGGTGCCTGTGTCTTGCTGATTTTTAGTTTTCCCAATTTATACGCCCATGAGTGGAAGTGCCCTATGCTCTCCAAGCTGTGTTTTTTAGATGTTTCAGAACACACCGTACACTTCTCCAGAGTGGCTGTTGGCAATTTACATCCCACCCATCAGCGTAGCAAGGCTCCCATTTCTCCATGGCCGGTCCTGCATTTCTGGTTTGGACACTTTTTTCCGCATGGCCCTTTTGCCCGCTGGGAAGCGAGACTTCTTTGGAGCGCTGATTGGCCTTTCCAGGTTGCTTGGTTGGCCAAAAAGGGCGTATGCGTTTTTTCCTGAATATATTCAGGAAAAAACGCATACGCCCTTTTTGGCCAAGGGCATCATTGTCCACGTTTTGCCGCTTTTCATGTGCTTTCAAGGCGATTCGAATCTACCTCCTGAAATCTGTTTCCTGCAATTCTGCCTTGCTTTCAAAGCCTCTTCGTTGCCTTCCCTTAGTATATTTGTGGACGAGAGGTATCATTTAAAATTGTGCAGGTTTGTGAATTGCAGTGCCCCTGAGCTCCATTTTTCAACTCGCTTTTTTGGGAGCTGGCCGCAAAAGCGCAGGATTGCTTCAGGCCCTCTTCTGGTTCTGGGGGGCAGGCTGAGCTTGTGCTTAATTCTTCTTCCTGATGGGAAAATAGAGTGACCTGTGCCTGTCCCAACACCTAGAGCTAGTCTCTCATTGGTTCCCCCTCTTCCCGTTCATCCTCAGGACAAATTGCAACCTGTACGGAACAGGAGGTTAAAGGTGCTGATTCTCCAAGGAGGGAGATGGCTAGTAAATCGGCTGGAATGGCGAACCCGAGCAAAGGAGATGAGAAATGAGGTGCGTTTTAGAAACCTTTCCCGATCACACGGTGTACCATCTTCTGGGTTTCTCATGCCTGTTTTCGACGTAGGAAGATGCCCTTGAACCTGGAGATTTGGGACCCATGGGATGGGTACCATGCAGTATTACTTGAAAGGTTCTGCATTGGCTCACCCAACCTCACCGAACCTCTCAGCCCCAAGAGTGTCCACCCTTATGTCTCAATCAGCTGTGGGTCTAGATATGGTCAATCCAGGTTGCATCACAGCCCCTGAACGAATTTTGTAAGAATTTCTCTCTCTTTCACTGTCTTTGTTTCACGGGTTTTGAAAAGTAATTTATTTTTATAATGGGGTTTAGCTGCTTTTCACGGCTGTGTTTATGCCGCTTTACACCCCCTTGACTCACTTACGGAGAGATATCAATACATAGGTTTGAAGATTCTTACTAGTCAGATATATTCTTGTGCGGTGAATAGGGGGTGTTGAGTCCAGTTCACTGAAAAAGGAATAGGTCTTGTCTCTTACATATTGGGTTTATGGAACGGTATCGGAGCTAATTTGAAACCCTTGTTTTATGCATCACCCCACCTCACCTTTCCCGTTCAGCAGCCATAGTGTGTTTCCTAAACGTGTGACTCTGTTCTGTTTTGTAATTCAGTTCAAGTGTAGCGGTTTTTACATTCCCTCTCTAAGTGATATCTTATGATAAGTGTCTTTTTCTGTGTGACTTATTTCACTTAGAATCGTCGTACCTAAATCCACTCATCGTGCTGCTACTAGCCTTATGACGTGGATTTCATGGCTGAGTGATATTCCATTGTACATGAGGACCACAACTTCTTTATCCATTTTTCGCTTTCCTAGGATATTTAAGGTGTAATGAAGTGGGGGTTCTTGTCAACAGAGCAGCCCTAAACTTTGGGGTGCCTGTGTCTTGCTGATTTTTAGTTTTCCCAATTTATACGCCCATGAGTGGAAGTGCCCTATGCTCTCCAAGCTGTGTTTTTTAGATGTTTCAGAACACACCGTACACTTCTCCAGAGTGGCTGTTGGCAATTTACATCCCACCCATCAGCGTAGCAAGGCTCCCATTTCTCCATGGCCGGTCCTGCATTTCTGGTTTGGACACTTTTTTCCGCATGGCCCTTTTGCCCGCTGGGAAGCGAAACTTCTTTGGAGCGCTGATTGGCCTTTCCAGGTTGCTTGGTTGGCCAAAAAGGGCGTATGCGTTTTTTCCTGAATATATTCAGGAAAAAACGCATACGCCCTTTTTGGCCAAGGGCATCATTGTCCACGTTTTGCCGCTTTTCATGTGCTTTCAAGGCGATTCGAATCTACCTCCTGAAATCTGTTTCCTGCAATTCTGCCTTGCTTTCAAAGCCTCTTCGTTGCTTTCCCTTAATATATTTGTGGACGAGAGGTATCATTTAAAACTCTGCAGGTTTGTGAATTGCAGTGCCCCTGAGCTCCATTTTTCAACTTGCTTTTTTGGGAGCTGGCCGCAAAAGCGCAGGATTGCTTCAGGCCCTCTTCTGGTTCTGGGAGGCAGGCTGAGCTTGTGCTTAATTCTTCTTCCTGATGGGAAAATAGAGTGACCTGTGCCTGTCCCAACACCTAGAGCTAGTCTCTCATTGGTTCCCCCTCTTCCCGTTCATCCTCAGGACAAATTGCAACCTGTACGGAACAGGAGGTTAAAGGTGCTGATTCTCCAAGGAGGGAGATGGCTAGTAAATCGGCTGGAATGGCGAACCCGAGCAAAGGAGATGAGAAATGAGGTGCGTTTTAGAAACCTTTCCCGATCACACGGTGTACCATCTTCTGGGTTTCTCATGCCTGTTTTCGACGTAGGAAGATGCCCTTGAACCTGGAGATTTGGGACCCATGGGATGGGTACCATGCAGTATTACTTGAAAGGGTCTGCGTTGGCTCACCCAACCTCACCGAACCTCTCAGCCCCAAGAGTGTCCACCCTTATGTCTCAATCAGCTGTGGGTCTAGATATGGTCAATCCAGGTTGCATCACAGCCCCTGAACGAATTTTGTAAGAATTTCTCTCTCTTTCACTGTCTTTGTTTCACGGGTTTTGAAAAGTAATTTATTTTTATAATGGGGTTTAGCTGCTTTTCACGGCTGTGTTTATGCCGCTTTACACCCCCTTGACTCACTTACGGAGAGATATCAATACATAGGTTTGAAGATTCTTACTAGTCAGATATATTCTTGTGCGGTGAATAGGGGGTGTTGAGTCCAGTTCACTGAAAAAGGAATAGGTCTTGTCTCTTACATATTGGGTTTATGGAACGGTATCGGAGCTAATTTGAAACCCTTGTTTTATGCATCACCCCACCTCACCTTTCCCGTTCAGCAGCCATAGTGTGTTTCCTAAACGTGTGACTCTGTTCTGTTTTGCAATTCAGTTCAAGTGTAGCGGTTTTTACATTCCCTCTCTAAGTGATATCTTATGATAAGTGTCTTTTCTGTGTGACTTATTTCACTTAGAATCGTCGTACCTAAATCCACTCATCGTGCTGCTACTAGCCTTATGACGTGGATTTCATGGCTGAGTGATATTCCATTGTACATGAGGACCACAACTTCTTTATCCATTTTTCTCTTTCCTAGGATATTTAAGGTGTAATGAAGTGGGGGTTCTTGTCAACAGAGCAGCCCTAAACTTTGGGGTGCCTGTGTCTTGCTGATTTTTAGTTTTCCCAATTTATACGCCCATGAGTGGAAGTGCCCTATGCTCTCCAAGCTGTGTTTTTTAGATGTTTCAGAACACACCGTACACTTCTCCAGAGTGGCTGTTGGCAATTTACATCCCACCCATCAGCGTAGCAAGGCTCCCATTTCTCCATGGCCGGTCCTGCATTTCTGGTTTGGACACTTTTTTCCGCATGGCCCTTTTGCCCGCTGGGAAGCGAGACTTCTTTGGAGCGCTGATTGGCCTTTCCAGGTTGCTTGGTTGGCCAAAAAGGGCGTATGCGTTTTTTCCTGAATATATTCAGGAAAAAACGCATACGCCCTTTTTGGCCAAGGGCATCATTGTCCACGTTTTGCCGCTTTTCATGTGCTTTCAAGGCGATTCGAATCTACCTCCTGAAATCTGTTTCCTGCAATTCTGCCTCGCTTTCAAAGCCTCTTCGTTGCCTTCCCTTAATATATTTGTGGACGAGAGGTATCATTTAAAACTCTGCAGGTTTGTGAATTGCAGTGCCCCTGAGCTCCATTTTTCAACTCGCTTTTTTGCGAGCTGGCCGCCAAAGCGCAGGATTGCTTCAGGCCCTCTTCTGGTTCTGGGGGGCAGGCTGAGCTTGTGCTTAATTCTTCTTCCTGATGGGAAAATAGAGTGACCTGTGCCTGTCCCAACACCTAGAGCTAGTCTCTCATTGGTTCCCCCTCTTCCCGTTCATCCTCAGGACAAATTGCAACCTGTACGGAACAGGAGGTTAAAGGTGCTGATTCTCCAAGGAGGGAGATGGCTAGTAAATCGGCTGGAATGGCGAACCCGAGCAAAGGAGATGAGAAATGAGGTGCGTTTTAGAAACCTTTCCCGATCACACGGTGTACCATCTTCTGGGTTTCTCATGCCTGTTTTCGACGTAGGAAGATGCCCTTGAACCTGGAGATTTGGGACCCATGGGATGGGTACCATGCAGTATTACTTGAAAGGGTCTGCGTTGGCTCACCCAACCTCACCGAACCTCTCAGCCCCAAGAGTGTCCACCCTTATGTCTCAATCAGCTGTGGCTCTAGATATGGTCAATCCAGGTTGCATCACAGCCCCTGAACGAATTTTGTAAGAATTTCTCTCTCTTTCACTGTCTTTGTTTCACGGGTTTTGAAAAGTAATTTATTTTTATAATGGGGTTTAGCTGCTTTTCACGGCTGTGTTTATGCCGCTTTACACCCCCTTGACTCACTTACGGAGAGATATCAATACATAGGTTTGAAGATTCTTACTAGTCAGATATATTCTTGTGCGGTGAATAGGGGGTGTTGAGTCCAGTTCACTGAAAAAGGAATAGGTCTTGTCTCTTACATATTGGGTTTATGGAACGGTATCGGAGCTAATTTGAAACCCTTGTTTTATGCATCACCCCACCTCACCTTTCCCGTTCAGCAGCCATAGTGTGTTTCCTAAACGTGTGACTCTGTTCTGTTTTGTAATTCAGTTCAAGTGTAGCGGTTTTTACATTCCCTCTCTAAGTGATATCTTATGATAAGTGTCTTTTTCTGTGTGACTTATTTCACTTAGAATCGTCGTACCTAAATCCACTCATCGTGCTGCTACTAGCCTTATGACGTGGATTTCATGGCTGAGTGATATTCCATTGTACATGAGGACCACAACTTCTTTATCCATTTTTCGCTTTCCTAGGATATTTAAGGTGTAATGAAGTGGGGGTTCTTGTCAACAGAGCAGCCCTAAACTTTGGGGTGCCTGTGTCTTGCTGATTTTTAGTTTTCCCAATTTATACGCCCATGAGTGGAAGTGCCCTATGCTCTCCAAGCTGTGTTTTTTAGATGTTTCAGAACACACCGTACACTTCTCCAGAGTGGCTGTTGGCAATTTACATCCCACCCATCAGCGTAGCAAGGCTCCCATTTCTCCATGGCCGGTCCTGCATTTCTGGTTTGGACACTTTTTTCCGCATGGCCCTTTTGCCCGCTGGGAAGCGAGACTTCTTTGGAGCGCTGATTGGCCTTTCCAGGTTGCTTGGTTGGCCAAAAAGGGCGTATGCGTTTTTTCCTGAATATATTCAGGAAAAAACGCATACGCCCTTTTTGGCCAAGGGCATCATTGTCCACGTTTTGCCGCTTTTCATGTGCTTTCAAGGCGATTCGAATCTACCTCCTGAAATCTGTTTCCTGCAATTCTGCCTTGCTTTCAAAGCCTCTTCGTTGCTTTCCCTTAATATATTTGTGGACGAGAGGTATCATTTAAAACTCTGCAGGTTTGTGAATTGCAGTGCCCCTGAGCTCCATTTTTCAACTTGCTTTTTTGGGAGCTGGCCGCAAAAGCGCAGGATTGCTTCAGGCCCTCTTCTGGTTCTGGGAGGCAGGCTGAGCTTGTGCTTAATTCTTCTTCCTGATGGGAAAATAGAGTGACCTGTGCCTGTCCCAACACCTAGAGCTAGTCTCTCATTGGTTCCCCCTCTTCCCGTTCATCCTCAGGACAAATTGCAACCTGTACGGAACAGGAGGTTAAAGGTGCTGATTCTCCAAGGAGGGAGATGGCTAGTAAATCGGCTGGAATGGCGAACCCGAGCAAAGGAGATGAGAAATGAGGTGCGTTTTAGAAACCTTTCCCGATCACACGGTGTACCATCTTCTGGGTTTCTCATGCCTGTTTTCGACGTAGGAAGATGCCCTTGAACCTGGAGATTTGGGACCCATGGGATGGGTACCATGCAGTATTACTTGAAAGGGTCTGCGTTGGCTCACCCAACCTCACCGAACCTCTCAGCCCCAAGAGTGTCCACCCTTATGTCTCAATCAGCTGTGGGTCTAGATATGGTCAATCCAGGTTGCATCACAGCCCCTGAACGAATTTTGTAAGAATTTCTCTCTCTTTCACTGTCTTTGTTTCACGGGTTTTGAAAAGTAATTTATTTTTATAATGGGGTTTAGCTGCTTTTCACGGCTGTGTTTATGCCGCTTTACACCCCCTTGACTCACTTACGGAGAGATATCAATACATAGGTTTGAAGATTCTTACTAGTCAGATATATTCTTGTGCGGTGAATAGGGGGTGTTGAGTCCAGTTCACTGAAAAAGGAATAGGTCTTGTCTCTTACATATTGGGTTTATGGAACGGTATCGGAGCTAATTTGAAACCCTTGTTTTATGCATCACCCCACCTCACCTTTCCCGTTCAGCAGCCATAGTGTGTTTCCTAAACGTGTGACTCTGTTCTGTTTTGCAATTCAGTTCAAGTGTAGCGGTTTTTACATTCCCTCTCTAAGTGATATCTTATGATAAGTGTCTTTTCTGTGTGACTTATTTCACTTAGAATCGTCGTACCTAAATCCACTCATCGTGCTGCTACTAGCCTTATGACGTGGATTTCATGGCTGAGTGATATTCCATTGTACATGAGGACCACAACTTCTTTATCCATTTTTCTCTTTCCTAGGATATTTAAGGTGTAATGAAGTGGGGGTTCTTGTCAACAGAGCAGCCCTAAACTTTGGGGTGCCTGTGTCTTGCTGATTTTTAGTTTTCCCAATTTATACGCCCATGAGTGGAAGTGCCCTATGCTCTCCAAGCTGTGTTTTTTAGATGTTTCAGAACACACCGTACACTTCTCCAGAGTGGCTGTTGGCAATTTACATCCCACCCATCAGCGTAGCAAGGCTCCCATTTCTCCATGGCCGGTCCTGCATTTCTGGTTTGGACACTTTTTTCCGCATGGCCCTTTTGCCCGCTGGGAAGCGAGACTTCTTTGGAGCGCTGATTGGCCTTTCCAGGTTGCTTGGTTGGCCAAAAAGGGCGTATGCGTTTTTTCCTGAATATATTCAGGAAAAAACGCATACGCCCTTTTTGGCCAAGGGCATCATTGTCCACGTTTTGCCGCTTTTCATGTGCTTTCAAGGCGATTCGAATCTACCTCCTGAAATCTGTTTCCTGCAATTCTGCCTCGCTTTCAAAGCCTCTTCGTTGCCTTCCCTTAATATATTTGTGGACGAGAGGTATCATTTAAAACTCTGCAGGTTTGTGAATTGCAGTGCCCCTGAGCTCCATTTTTCAACTCGCTTTTTTGCGAGCTGGCCGCCAAAGCGCAGGATTGCTTCAGGCCCTCTTCTGGTTCTGGGGGGCAGGCTGAGCTTGTGCTTAATTCTTCTTCCTGATGGGAAAATAGAGTGACCTGTGCCTGTCCCAACACCTAGAGCTAGTCTCTCATTGGTTCCCCCTCTTCCCGTTCATCCTCAGGACAAATTGCAACCTGTACGGAACAGGAGGTTAAAGGTGCTGATTCTCCAAGGAGGGAGATGGCTAGTAAATCGGCTGGAATGGCGAACCCGAGCAAAGGAGATGAGAAATGAGGTGCGTTTTAGAAACCTTTCCCGATCACACGGTGTACCATCTTCTGGGTTTCTCATGCCTGTTTTCGACGTAGGAAGATGCCCTTGAACCTGGAGATTTGGGACCCATGGGATGGGTACCATGCAGTATTACTTGAAAGGGTCTGCGTTGGCTCACCCAACCTCACCGAACCTCTCAGCCCCAAGAGTGTCCACCCTTATGTCTCAATCAGCTGTGGCTCTAGATATGGTCAATCCAGGTTGCATCACAGCCCCTGAACGAATTTTGTAAGAATTTCTCTCTCTTTCACTGTCTTTGTTTCACGGGTTTTGAAAAGTAATTTATTTTTATAATGGGGTTTAGCTGCTTTTCACGGCTGTGTTTATGCCGCTTTACACCCCCTTGACTCACTTACGGAGAGATATCAATACATAGGTTTGAAGATTCTTACTAGTCAGATATATTCTTGTGCGGTGAATAGGGGGTGTTGAGTCCAGTTCACTGAAAAAGGAATAGGTCTTGTCTCTTACATATTGGGTTTATGGAACGGTATCGGAGCTAATTTGAAACCCTTGTTTTATGCATCACCCCACCTCACCTTTCCCGTTCAGCAGCCATAGTGTGTTTCCTAAACGTGTGACTCTGTTCTGTTTTGTAATTCAGTTCAAGTGTAGCGGTTTTTACATTCCCTCTCTAAGTGATATCTTATGATAAGTGTCTTTTTCTGTGTGACTTATTTCACTTAGAATCGTCGTACCTAAATCCACTCATCGTGCTGCTACTAGCCTTATGACGTTGATTTCATGGCTGAGTGATATTCCATTGTACATGAGGACCCCAACTTCTTTATCCATTTTTCGCTTTCCTAGGATATTTAAGGTGTAATGAAGTGGGGGTTCTTGTCAACAGAGCAGCCCTAAACTTTGGGGTGCCTGTGTCTTGCTGATTTTTAGTTTTCCCAATTTATACGCCCATGAGTGGAAGTGCCCTATGCTCTCCAAGCTGTGTTTTTTAGATGTTTCAGAACACACCGTACACTTCTCCAGAGTGGCTGTTGGCAATTTACATCCCACCCATCAGCGTAGCAAGGCTCCCATTTCTCCATGGCCGGTCCTGCATTTCTGGTTTGGACACTTTTTTCCGCCTGGCCCTTTTGCCCGCTGGGAAGCGAGACTTCTTTGGAGCGCTGATTGGCCTTTCCAGGTTGCTTGGTTGGCCAAAAAGGGCGTATGCGTTTTTTCCTGAATATATTCAGGAAAAAACGCATACGCCCTTTTTGGCCAAGGGCATCATTGTCCACGTTTTGCCGCTTTTCATGTGCTTTCAAGGCGATTCGAATCTACCTCCTGAAATCTGTTTCCTGCAATTCTGCCTCGCTTTCAAAGCCTCTTCGTTGCCTTCCCTTAATATATTTGTGGACGAGAGGTATCATTTAAAACTCTGCAGGTTTGTGAATTGCAGTGCCCCTGAGCTCCATTTTTCAACTCGCTTTTTTGCGAGCTGGCCGCCAAAGCGCAGGATTGCTTCAGGCCCTCTTCTGGTTCTGGGGGGCAGGCTGAGCTTGTGCTTAATTCTTCTTCCTGATGGGAAAATAGAGTGACCTGTGCCTGTCCCAACACCTAGAGCTAGTCTCTCATTTGTTCCCCCTCTTCCCGTTCATCCTCAGGACAAATTGCAACCTGTACGGAACAGGAGGTTAAAGGTGCTGATTCTCCAAGGAGGGAGATGGCTAGTAAATCGGCTGGAATGGCGAACCCGAGCAAAGGAGATGAGAAATGAGGTGCGTTTTAGAAACCTTTCCCGATCACACGGTGTACCATCTTCTGGGTTTCTCATGCCTGTTTTCGACGTAGGAAGATGCCCTTGAACCTGGAGATTTGGGACCCATGGGATGGGTACCATGCAGTATTACTTGAAAGGGTCTGCGTTGGCTCACCCAACCTCACCGAACCTCTCAGCCCCAAGAGTGTCCACCCTTATGTCTCAATCAGCTGTGGCTCTAGATATGGTCAATCCAGGTTGCATCACAGCCCCTGAACGAATTTTGTAAGAATTTCTCTCTCTTTCACTGTCTTTGTTTCACGGGTTTTGAAAAGTAATTTATTTTTATAATGGGGTTTAGCTGCTTTTCACGGCTGTGTTTATGCCGCTTTACACCCCCTTGACTCACTTACGGAGAGATATCAATACATAGGTTTGAAGATTCTTACTAGTCAGATATATTCTTGTGCGGTGAATAGGGGGTGTTGAGTCCAGTTCACTGAAAAAGGAATAGGTCTTGTCTCTTACATATTGGGTTTATGGAACGGTATCGGAGCTAATTTGAAACCCTTGTTTTATGCATCACCCCACCTCACCTTTCCCGTTCAGCAGCCATAGTGTGTTTCCTAAACGTGTGACTCTGTTCTGTTTTGTAATTCAGTTCAAGTGTAGCGGTTTTTACATTCCCTCTCTAAGTGATATCTTATGATAAGTGTCTTTTTCTGTGTGACTTATTTCACTTAGAATCGTCGTACCTAAATCCACTCATCGTGCTGCTACTAGCCTTATGACGTTGATTTCATGGCTGAGTGATATTCCATTGTACATGAGGACCCCAACTTCTTTATCCATTTTTCGCTTTCCTAGGATATTTAAGGTGTAATGAAGTGGGGGTTCTTGTCAACAGAGCAGCCCTAAACTTTGGGGTGCCTGTGTCTTGCTGATTTTTAGTTTTCCCAATTTATACGCCCATGAGTGGAAGTGCCCTATGCTCTCCAAGCTGTGTTTTTTAGATGTTTCAGAACACACCGTACACTTCTCCAGAGTGGCTGTTGGCAATTTACATCCCACCCATCAGCGTAGCAAGGCTCCCATTTCTCCATGGCCGGTCCTGCATTTCTGGTTTGGACACTTTTTTCCGCCTGGCCCTTTTGCCCGCTGGGAAGCGAGACTTCTTTGGAGCGCTGATTGGCCTTTCCAGGTTGCTTGGTTGGCCAAAAAGGGCGTATGCGTTTTTTCCTGAATATATTCAGGAAAAAACGCATACGCCCTTTTTGGCCAAGGGCATCATTGTCCACGTTTTGCCGCTTTTCATGTGCTTTCAAGGCCATTCGAATCTACCTCCTGAAATCTGTTTCCTGCAATTCTGCCTTGCTTTCAAAGCCTCTTCGTTGCCTTCCCTTAATATATTTGTGGACGAGAGGTATCATTTAAAACTCTGCAGGTTTGTGAATTGCAGTGCCCCTGAGCTCCATTTTTCAACTTGCTTTTTTGGGAGCTGGCCGCCAAAGCGCAGGATTGCTTCAGGCCCTCTTCTGGTTCTGGGGGGCAGGCTGAGCTTGTGCTTAATTCTTCTTCCTGATGGGAAAATAGAGTGACCTGTGCCTGTCCCAACACCTAGAGCTAGTCTCTCATTGGTTCCCCCTCTTCCCGTTCATCCTCAGGACAAATTGCAACCTGTACGGAACAGGAGGTTAAAGGTGCTGATTCTCCAAGGAGGGAGATGGCTAGTAAATCGGCTGGAATGGCGAACCCGAGCAAAGGAGATGAGAAATGAGGTGCGTTTTAGAAACCTTTCCCGATCACACGGTGTAGCATCTTCTGGGTTTCTCATGCCTGTTTTCGACGTAGGAAGATGCCCTTGAACCTGGAGATTTGGGACCCATGGGATGGGTACCATGCAGTATTACTTGAAAGGGTCTGCGTTGGCTCACCCAACCTCACCGAACCTCTCAGCCCCAAGAGTGTCCACCCTTATGTCTCAATCAGCTGTGGGTCTAGATATGGTCAATCCAGGTTGCATCACAGCCCCTGAACGAATTTTGTAAGAATTTCTCTCTCTTTCACTGTCTTTGTTTCACGGGTTTTGAAAAGTAATTTATTTTTATAATGGGGTTTAGCTGCTTTTCACGGCTGTGTTTATGCCGCTTTACACCCCCTTGACTCACTTATGGAGAGATATCAATACATAGGTTTGAAGATTCTTACTAGTCAGATATATTCTTGTGCGGTGAATAGGGGGTGTTGAGTCCAGTTCACTGAAAAAGGAATAGGTCTTGTCTCTTACATATTGGGTTTATGGAACGGTATCGGAGCTAATTTGAAACCCTTGTTTTATGCATCACCCCACCTCACCTTTCCCGTTCAGCAGCCATAGTGTGTTTCCTAAACGTGTGACTCTGTTCTGTTTTGCAATTCAGTTCAAGTGTAGCGGTTTTTACATTCCCTCTCTAAGTGATATCTTATGATAAGTGTCTTTTCTGTGTGACTTATTTCACTTAGAATCGTCGTACCTAAATCCACTCATCGTGCTGCTACTAGCCTTATGACGTGGATTTCATGGCTGAGTGATATTCCATTGTACATGAGGACCACAACTTCTTTATCCATTTTTCTCTTTCCTAGGATATTTAAGGTGTAATGAAGTGGGGGTTCTTGTCAACAGAGCAGCCCTAAACTTTGGGGTGCCTGTGTCTTGCTGATTTTTAGTTTTCCCAATTTATACGCCCATGAGTGGAAGTGCCCTATGCTCTCCAAGCTGTGTTTTTTAGATGTTTCAGAACACACCGTACACTTCTCCAGAGTGGCTGTTGGCAATTTACATCCCACCCATCAGCGTAGCAAGGCTCCCATTTCTCCATGGCCGGTCCTGCATTTCTGGTTTGGACACTTTTTTCCGCATGGCCCTTTTGCCCGCTGGGAAGCGAGACTTCTTTGGAGCGCTGATTGGCCTTTCCAGGTTGCTTGGTTGGCCAAAAAGGGCGTATGCGTTTTTTCCTGAATATATTCAGGAAAAAACGCATACGCCCTTTTTGGCCAAGGGCATCATTGTCCACGTTTTGCCGCTTTTCATGTGCTTTCAAGGCGATTCGAATCTACCTCCTGAAATCTGTTTCCTGCAATTCTGCCTCGCTTTCAAAGCCTCTTCGTTGCCTTCCCTTAATATATTTGTGGACGAGAGGTATCATTTAAAACTCTGCAGGTTTGTGAATTGCAGTGCCCCTGAGCTCCATTTTTCAACTTGCTTTTTTGGGAGATGGCCGCCAAAGCGCAGGATTGCTTCAGGCCCTCTTCTGGTTCTGGGGGGCAGGCTGAGCTTGTGCTTAATTCTTCTTCCTGATGGGAAAATAGAGTGACCTGTGCCTGTCCCAACACCTAGAGCTAGTCTCTCATTGGTTCCCCCTCTTCCCCTTCATCCTCAGGACAAATTGCAACCTGTACGGAACAGGAGGTTAAAGGTGCTGATTCTCCAAGGAGGGAGATGGCTAGTAAATCGGCTGGAATGGCGAACCCGAGCAAAGGAGATGAGAAATGAGGTGCGTTTTAGAAACCTTTCCCGATCACACGGTGTACCATCTTCTGGGTTTCTCATGCCTGTTTTCGACGTAGGAAGATGCCCTTGAACCTGGAGATTTGGGACCCATGGGATGGGTACCATGCAGTATTACTTGAAAGGGTCTGCGTTGGCTCACCCAACCTCACCGAACCTCTCAGCCCCAAGAGTGTCCACCCTTATGTCTCAATCAGCTGTGGGTCTAGATATGGTCAATCCAGGTCGCATCACAGCCCCTGAACGAATTTTGTAAGAATTTCTCTCTCTTTCACTGTCTTTGTTTCACGGGTTTTGAAAAGTAATTTATTTTTATAATGGAGTTTAGCTGCTTTTCACGGCTGTGTTTATGCCGCTTTACACCCCCTTGACTCACTTACGGAGAGATATCAATACATAGGTTTGAAGATTCTTTCTAGTCAGATATATTCTTGTGCGGTGAATAGGGGGTGTTGAGTCCAGTTCACTGAAAAAGGAATAGGTCTTGTTTCTTACATATTGGGTTTATGGAACGGTATCGGAGCTAATTTGAAACCCTTGTTTTATGCATCACCCCACCTCACCTTTCCCGTTCAGCAGCCATAGTGTGTTTCCTAAACGTGTGACTCTGTTCTGTTTTGCAATTCAGTTCAAGTGTAGCGGTTTTTACATTCCCTCTCTAAGTGATATCTTATGATAAGTGTCTTTTCTGTGTGACTTATTTCACTTAGAATCGTCGTACCTAAATCCACTCATCGTGCTGCTACTAGCCTTATGACGTGGATTTCATGGCTGAGTGATATTCCATTGTACATGAGGACCCCAACTTCTTTATCCATTTTTCTCTTTCCTAGGATATTTAAGGTGTAATGAAGTGGGGGTTCTTGTCAACAGAGCAGCCCTAAACTTTGGGGTGCCTGTGTCTTGCTGATTTTTAGTTTTCCCAATTTATACGCCCATGAGTGGAAGTGCCCTATGCTCTCCAAGCTGTGTTTTTTAGATGTTTCAGAACACACCGTACACTTCTCCAGAGTGGCTGTTGGCAATTTACATCCCACCCATCAGCGTAGCAAGGCTCCCATTTCTCCATGGCCGGTCCTGCATTTCTGGTTTGGACACTTTTTTCCGCATGGCCCTTTTGCCCGCTGGGAAGCGAAACTTCTTTGGAGCGCTGATTGGCCTTTCCAGGTTGCTTGGTTGGCCAAAAAGGGCGTATGCGTTTTTTCCTGAATATATTCAGGAAAAAACGCATACGCCCTTTTTGGCCAAGGGCATCATTGTCCACGTTTTGCCGCTTTTCATGTGCTTTCAAGGCGATTCGAATCTACCTCCTGAAATCTGTTTCCTGCAATTCTGCCTTGCTTTCAAAGCCTCTTCGTTGCCTTCCCTTAATATATTTGTGGACGAGAGGTATCATTTAAAACTCTGCAGGTTTGTGAATTGCAGTGCCCCTGAGCTCCATTTTTCAACTTGCTTTTTTGGGAGCTGGCCGCCAAAGCGCAGGATTGCTTCAGGCCCTCTTCTGGTTCTGGGGGGCAGGCTGAGCTTGTGCTTAATTCTTCTTCCTGATGGGAAAATAGAGTGACCTGTGCCTGTCCCAACACCTAGAGCTAGTCTCTCATTGGTTCCCCCTCTTCCCGTTCATCCTCAGGACAAATTGCAACCTGTACGGAACAGGAGGTTAAAGGTGCTGATTCTCCAAGGAGGGAGATGGCTAGTAAATCGGCTGGAATGGCGAACCCGAGCAAAGGAGATGAGAAATGAGGTGCGTTTTAGAAACCTTTCCCGATCACACGGTGTAGCATCTTCTGGGTTTCTCATGCCTGTTTTCGACGTAGGAAGATGCCCTTGAACCTGGAGATTTGGGACCCATGGGATGGGTACCATGCAGTATTACTTGAAAGGGTCTGCGTTGGCTCACCCAACCTCACCGAACCTCTCAGCCCCAAGAGTGTCCACCCTTATGTCTCAATCAGCTGTGGGTCTAGATATGGTCAATCCAGGTTGCATCACAGCCCCTGAACGAATTTTGTAAGAATTTCTCTCTCTTTCACTGTCTTTGTTTCACGGGTTTTGAAAAGTAATTTATTTTTATAATGGGGTTTAGCTGCTTTTCACGGCTGTGTTTATGCCGCTTTACACCCCCTTGACTCACTTACGGAGAGATATCAATACATAGGTTTGAAGATTCTTACTAGTCAGATATATTCTTGTGCGGTGAATAGGGGGTGTTGAGTCCAGTTCACTGAAAAAGGAATAGGTCTTGTCTCTTACATATTGGGTTTATGGAACGGTATCGGAGCTAATTTGAAACCCTTGTTTTATGCATCACCCCACCTCACCTTTCCCGTTCAGCAGCCATAGTGTGTTTCCTAAACGTGTGACTCTGTTCTGTTTTGCAATTCAGTTCAAGTGTAGCGGTTTTTACATTCCCTCTCTAAGTGATATCTTATGATAAGTGTCTTTTCTGTGTGACTTATTTCACTTAGAATCGTCGTACCTAAATCCACTCATCGTGCTGCTACTAGCCTTATGACGTGGATTTCATGGCTGAGTGATATTCCATTGTACATGAGGACCACCACTTCTTTATCCATTTTTCTCTTTCCTAGGATATTTAAGGTGTAATGAAGTGGGGGTTCTTGTCAACAGAGCAGCCCTAAACTTTGGGGTGCCTGTGTCTTGCTGATTTTTAGTTTTCCCAATTTATACGCCCATGAGTGGAAGTGCCCTATGCTCTCCAAGCTGTGTTTTTTAGATGTTTCAGAACACACCGTACACTTCTCCAGAGTGGCTGTTGGCAATTTACATCCCACCCATCAGCGTAGCAAGGCTCCCATTTCTCCATGGCCGGTCCTGCATTTCTGGTTTGGACACTTTTTTCCGCATGGCCCTTTTGCCCGCTGGGAAGCGAGACTTCTCTGGAGCGCTGATTGGCCTTTCCAGGTTGCTTGGTTGGCCAAAAAGGGCGTATGCGTTTTTTCCTGAATATATTCAGGAAAAAACGCATACGCCCTTTTTGGCCAAGGGCATCATTGTCCACGTTTTGCCGCTTTTCATGTGCTTTCAAGGCGATTCGAATCTACCTCCTGAAATCTGTTTCCTGCAATTCTGCCTCGCTTTCAAAGCCTCTTCGTTGCCTTCCCTTAGTATATTTGTGGACGAGAGGTATCATTTAAAACTGTGCAGGTTTGTGAATTGCAGTGCCCCTGAGCTCCATTTTTCAACTTGCTTTTTTGGGAGTTGGCCGCAAAAGCGCAGGATTGCTTCAGGCCCTCTTCTGGTTCTGGGGGGCAGGCTGAGCTTGTGCTTAATTCTTCTTCCTGATGGGAAAATAGAGTGACCTGTGCCTGTCCCAACACCTAGAGCTAGTCTCTCATTGGTTCCCCCTCTTCCCGTTCATCCTCAGGACAAATTGCAACCTGTACGGAACAGGAGGTTAAAGGTGCTGATTCTCCAAGGAGGGAGACGGCTAGTAAATCGGCTGGAATGGCGAACCCGAGCAAAGGAGATGAGAAATGAGGTGCGTTTTAGAAACCTTTCCCGATCACACGGTGTACCATCTTCTGGGTTTCTCATGCCTGTTTTCGACGTAGGAAGATGCCCTTGAACCTGGAGATTTGGGACCCATGGGATGGGTACCATGCAGTATTACTTGAAAGGGTCTGCGTTGGCTCACCCAACCTCACCGAACCTCTCAGCCCCAAGAGTGTCCACCCTTATGTCTCAATCAGCTGTGGGTCTAGATATGGTCAATCCAGGTTGCATCACAGCCCCTGAACGAATTTTGTAAGAATTTCTCTCTCTTTCACTGTCTTTGTTTCACGGGTTTTGAAAAGTAATTTATTTTTATAATGGGGTTTAGCTGCTTTTCACGGCTGTGTTTATGCCGCTTTACACCCCCTTGACTCACTTACGGAGAGATATCAATACATAGGTTTGAAGATTCTTACTAGTCAGATATATTCTTGTGCGGTGAATAGGGGGTGTTGAGTCCAGTTCACTGAAAAAGGAATAGGTCTTGTCTCTTACATATTGGGTTTATGGAACGGTATCGGAGCTAATTTGAAACCCTTGTTTTATGCATCACCCCACCTCACCTTTCCCGTTCAGCAGCCATAGTGTGTTTCCTAAACGTGTGACTCTGTTCTGTTTTGCAATTCAGTTCAAGTGTAGCGGTTTTTACATTCCCTCTCTAAGTGATATCTTATGATAAGTGTCTTTTCTGTGTGACTTATTTCACTTAGAATCGTCGTACCTAAATCCACTCATCGTGCTGCTACTAGCCTTATGACGTGGATTTCATGGCTGAGTGATATTCCATTGTACATGAGGACCACCACTTCTTTATCCATTTTTCTCTTTCCTAGGATATTTAAGGTGTAATGAAGTGGGGGTTCTTGTCAACAGAGCAGCCCTAAACTTTGGGGTGCCTGTGTCTTGCTGATTTTTAGTTTTCCCAATTTATACGCCCATGAGTGGAAGTGCCCTATGCTCTCCAAGCTGTGTTTTTTAGATGTTTCAGAACACACCGTACACTTCTCCAGAGTGGCTGTTGGCAAATTACATCCCACCCATCAGCGTAGCAAGGCTCCCATTTCTCCATGGCCGGTCCTGCATTTCTGGTTTGGACACTTTTTTCCGCATGGCCCTTTTGCCCGCTGGGAAGCGAGACTTCTCTGGAGCGCTGATTGGCCTTTCCAGGTTGCTTGGTTGGCCAAAAAGGGCGTATGCGTTTTTTCCTGAATATATTCAGGAAAAAACGCATACGCCCTTTTTGGCCAAGGGCATCATTGTCCACGTTTTGCCGCTTTTCATGTGCTTTCAAGGCGATTCGAATCTACCTCCTGAAATCTGTTTCCTGCAATTCTGCCTTGCTTTCAAAGCCTCTTCGTTGCCTTCCCTTAATATATTTGTGGACGAGAGGTATCATTTAAAACTCTGCAGGTTTGTGAATTGCAGTGCCCCTGAGCTCCATTTTTCAACTTGCTTTTTTGGGAGCTGGCCGCAAAAGCGCAGGATTGCTTCAGGCCCTCTACTGGTTCTGGGAGGCAGGCTGAGCTTGTGCTTAATTCTTCTTCCTGATGGGAAAATAGAGTGACCTGTGCCTGTCCCAACACCTAGAGCTAGTCTCTCATTGGTTCCCCCTCTTCCCGTTCATCCTCAGGACAAATTGCAACCTGTACGGAACAGGAGGTTAAAGGTGCTGATTCTCCAAGGAGGGAGATGGCTAGTAAATCGGCTGGAATGGCGAACCTGAGCAAAGGAGATGAGAAATGAGGTGCGTTTTAGAAACCTTTCCCGATCACACGGTGTACCATCTTCTGGGTTTCTCATGCCTGTTTTCGACGTAGGAAGATGCCCTTGAACCTGGAGATTTGGGACCCATGGGATGGGTACCATGCAGTATTACTTGAAAGGGTCTGCGTTGGCTCACCCAACCTCACCGAACCTCTCAGCCCCAAGAGTGTCCACCCTTATGTCTCAATCAGCTGTGGGTCTAGATATGGTCAATCCAGGTTGCATCACAGCCCCTGAACGAATTTTGTAAGAATTTCTCTCTCTTTCACTGTCTTTGTTTCACGGGTTTTGAAAAGTAATTTATTTTTATAATGGGGTTTAGCTGCTTTTCACGGCTGTGTTTATGCCGCTTTACACCCCCTTGACTCACTTACGGAGAGATATCAATACATAGGTTTGAAGATTCTTACTAGTCAGATATATTCTTGTGCGGTGAATAGGGGGTGTTGAGTCCAGTTCACTGAAAAAGGAATAGGTCTTGTCTCTTACATATTGGGTTTATGGAACGGTATCGGAGCTAATTTGAAACCCTTGTTTTATGCATCACCCCACCTCACCTTTCCCGTTCAGCAGCCATAGTGTGTTTCCTAAACGTGTGACTCTGTTCTGTTTTGCAATTCAGTTCAAGTGTAGCGGTTTTTACATTCCCTCTCTAAGTGATATCTTATGATAAGTGTCTTTTCTGTGTGACTTATTTCACTTAGAATCGTCGTACCTAAATCCACTCATCGTGCTGCTACTAGCCTTATGACGTGGATTTCATGGCTGAGTGATATTCCATTGTACATGAGGACCCCAACTTCTTTATCCATTTTTCTCTTTCCTAGGATATTTAAGGTGTAATGAAGTGGGGGTTCTTGTCAACAGAGCAGCCCTAAACTTTGGGGTGCCTGTGTCTTGCTGATTTTTAGTTTTCCCAATTTATACGCCCATGAGTGGAAGTGCCCTATGCTCTCCAAGCTGTGTTTTTTAGATGTTTCAGAACACACCGTACACTTCTCCAGAGTGGCTGTTGGCAATTTACATCCCACCCATCAGCGTAGCAAGGCTCCCATTTCTCCATGGCCGGTCCTGCATTTCTGGTTTGGACACTTTTTTCCGCATGGCCCTTTTGCCCGCTGGGAAGCGAGACTTCTTTGGAGCGCTGATTGGCCTTTCCAGGTTGCTTGGTTGGCCAAAAAGGGCGTATGCGTTTTTTCCTGAATATATTCAGGAAAAAACGCATACGCCCTTTTTGGCCAAGGGCATCATTGTCCACGTTTTGCCGCTTTTCATGTGCTTTCAAGGCGATTCGAATCTACCTCCTGAAATCTGTTTCCTGCAATTCTGCCTTGCTTTCAAAGCCTCTTCGTTGCCTTCCCTTAATATATTTGTGGACGAGAGGTATCATTTAAAACTCTGCAGGTTTGTGAATTGCAGTGCCCCTGAGCCCCATTTTTCAGCTTGCTTTTTTGGGAGATGGCCGCCAAAGCGCAGGATTGCTTCAGGCCCTCTTCTGGTTCTGGGGGGCAGGCTGAGCTTGTGCTTAATTCTTCTTCCTGATGGGAAAATAGAGTGACCTGTGCCTGTCCCAACACCTAGAGATAGTCTCTCATTGGTTCCCCCTCTTCCCCTTCATCCTCAGGACAAATTGCAACCTGTACGGAACAGGAGGTTAAAGGTGCTGATTCTCCAAGGAGGGAGATGGCTAGTAAATCGGCTGGAATGGCGAACCCGAGCAAAGGAGATGAGAAATGAGGTGCGTTTTAGAAACCTTTCCCGATCACACGGTGTACCATCTTCTGGGTTTCTCATGCCTGTTTTCGACGTAGGAAGATGCCCTTGAACCTGGAGATTTGGGACCCATGGGATGGGTACCATGCAGTATTACTTGAAAGGGTCTGCGTTGGCTCACCCAACCTCACCGAACCTCTCAGCCCCAAGAGTGTCCACCCTTATGTCTCAATCAGCTGTGGGTCTAGATATGGTCAATCCAGGTTGCATCACAGCCCCTGAACGAATTTTGTAAGAATTTCTCTCTCTTTCACTGTCTTTGTTTCACGGGTTTTGAAAAGTAATTTATTTTTATAATGGGGTTTAGCTGCTTTTCACGGCTGTGTTTATGCCGCTTTACACCCCCTTGACTCACTTACGGAGAGATATCAATACATAGGTTTGAAGATTCTTACTAGTCAGATATATTCTTGTGCGGTGAATAGGGGGTGTTGAGTCCAGTTCACTGAAAAAGGAATAGGTCTTGTCTCTTACATATTGGGTTTATGGAACGGTATCGGAGCTAATTTGAAACCCTTGTTTTATGCATCACCCCACCTCACCTTTCCCGTTCAGCAGCCATAGTGTGTTTCCTAAACGTGTGACTCTGTTCTGTTTTGCAATTCAGTTCAAGTGTAGCGGTTTTTACATTCCCTCTCTAAGTGATATCTTATGATAAGTGTCTTTTCTGTGTGACTTATTTCACTTAGAATCGTCGTACCTAAATCCACTCATCGTGCTGCTACTAGCCTTATGACGTGGATTTCATGGCTGAGTGATATTCCATTGTACATGAGGACCCCAACTTCTTTATCCATTTTTCTCTTTCCTAGGATATTTAAGGTGTAATGAAGTGGGGGTTCTTGTCCACAGAGCAGCCCTAAACTTTGGGGTGCCTGTGTCTTGCTGATTTTTAGTTTTCCCAATTTATACGCCCATGAGTGGAAGTGCCCTATGCTCTCCAAGCTGTGTTTTTTAGATGTTTCAGAACACACCGTACACTTCTCCAGAGTGGCTGTTGGCAATTTACATCCCACCCATCAGCGTAGCAAGGCTCCCATTTCTCCATGGCCGGTCCTGCATTTCTGGTTTGGACACTTTTTTCCGCCTGGCCCTTTTGCCCGCTGGGAAGCGAGACTTCTTTGGAGCGCTGATTGGCCTTTCCAGGTTGCTTGGTTGGCCAAAAAGGGCGTATGCGTTTTTTCCTGAATATATTCAGGAAAAAACGCATACGCCCTTTTTGGCCAAGGGCATCATTGTCCACGTTTTGCCGCTTTTCATGTGCTTTCAAGGCGATTCGAATCTACCTCCTGAAATCTGTTTCCTGCAATTCTGCCTTGCTTTCAAAGCCTCTTCGTTGCCTTCCCTTAATATATTTGTGGACGAGAGGTATCATTTAAAACTCTGCAGGTTTGTGAATTGCAGTGCCCCTGAGCTCCATTTTTCAACTCGCTTTTTTGGGAGCTGGCCGCAAAAGCGCAGGATTGCTTCAGGCCCTCTTCTGGTTCTGGGGGGCAGGCTGAGCTTGTGCTTAATTCTTCTTCCTGATGGGAAAATAGAGTGACCTGTGCCTGTCCCAACACCTAGAGCTAGTCTCTCATTGGTTCCCCCTCTTCCCGTTCATCCTCAGGACAAATTGCAACCTGTACGGAACAGGAGGTTAAAGGTGCTGATTCTCCAAGGAGGGAGATGGCTAGTAAATCGGCTGGAATGGCGAACCCGAGCAAAGGAGATGAGAAATGAGGTGCGTTTTAGAAACCTTTCCCGATCACACGGTGTACCATCTTCTGGGTTTCTCATGCCTGTTTTCGACGTAGGAAGATGCCCTTGAACCTGGAGATTTGGGACCCATGGGATGGGTACCATGCAGTATTACTTGAAAGGGTCTGCGTTGGCTCACCCAACCTCACCGAACCTCTCAGCCCCAAGAGTGTCCACCCTTATGTCTCAATCAGCTGTGGGTCTAGATATGGTCAATCCAGGTTGCATCACAGCCCCTGAACGAATTTTGTAAGAATTTCTCTCTCTTTCACTGTCTTTGTTTCACGGGTTTTGAAAAGTAATTTATTTTTATAATGGGGTTTAGCTGCTTTTCACGGCTGTGTTTATGCCGCTTTACACCCCCTTGACTCACTTACGGAGAGATATCAATACATAGGTTTGAAGATTCTTACTAGTCAGATATATTCTTGTGCGGTGAATAGGGGGTGTTGAGTCCAGTTCACTGAAAAAGGAATAGGTCTTGTCTCTTACATATTGGGTTTATGGAACGGTATCGGAGCTAATTTGAAACCCTTGTTTTATGCATCACCCCACCTCACCTTTCCCGTTCAGCAGCCATAGTGTGTTTCCTAAACGTGTGACTCTGTTCTGTTTTGCAATTCAGTTCAAGTGTAGCGGTTTTTACATTCCCTCTCTAAGTGATATCTTATGATAAGTGTCTTTTCTGTGTGACTTATTTCACTTAGAATCGTCGTACCTAAATCCACTCATCGTGCTGCTACTAGCCTTATGACGTGGATTTCATGGCTGAGTGATATTCCATTGTACATGAGGACCACCACTTCTTTATCCATTTTTCTCTTTCCTAGGATATTTAAGGTGTAATGAAGTGGGGGTTCTTGTCAACAGAGCAGCCCTAAACTTTGGGGTGCCTGTGTCTTGCTGATTTTTAGTTTTCCCAATTTATACGCCCATGAGTGGAAGTGCCCTATGCTCTCCAAGCTGTGTTTTTTAGATGTTTCAGAACACACCGTACACTTCTCCAGAGTGGCTGTTGGCAATTTACATCCCACCCATCAGCGTAGCAAGGCTCCCATTTCTCCATGGCCGGTCCTGCATTTCTGGTTTGGACACTTTTTTCCGCATGGCCCTTTTGCCCGCTGGGAAGCGAGACTTCTCTGGAGCGCTGATTGGCCTTTCCAGGTTGCTTGGTTGGCCAAAAAGGGCGTATGCGTTTTTTCCTGAATATATTCAGGAAAAAACGCATACGCCCTTTTTGGCCAAGGGCATCATTGTCCACGTTTTGCCGCTTTTCATGTGCTTTCAAGGCGATTCGAATCTACCTCCTGAAATCTGTTTCCTGCAATTCTGCCTTGCTTTCAAAGCCTCTTCGTTGCCTTCCCTTAATATATTTGTGGACGAGAGGTATCATTTAAAACTCTGCAGGTTTGTGAATTGCAGTGCCCCTGAGCCCCATTTTTCAGCTTGCTTTTTTGGGAGATGGCCGCCAAAGCGCAGGATTGCTTCAGGCCCTCTTCTGGTTCTGGGGGGCAGGCTGAGCTTGTGCTTAATTCTTCTTCCTGATGGGAAAATAGAGTGACCTGTGCCTGTCCCAACACCTAGAGCTAGTCTCTCATTGGTTCCCCCTCTTCCCCTTCATCCTCAGGACAAATTGCAACCTGTACGGAACAGGAGGTTAAAGGTGCTGATTCTCCAAGGAGGGAGATGGCTAGTAAATCAGCTGGAATGGCGAACCCGAGCAAAGGAGATGAGAAATGAGGTGCGTTTTAGAAACCTTTCCCGATCACACGGTGTACCATCTTCTGGGTTTCTCATGCCTGTTTTCGACGTAGGAAGATGCCCTTGAACCTGGAGATTTGGGACCCATGGGATGGGTACCATGCAGTATTACTTGAAAGGGTCTGCGTTGGCTCACCCAACCTCACCGAACCTCTCAGCCCCAAGAGTGTCCACCCTTATGTCTCAATCAGCTGTGGGTCTAGATATGGTCAATCCAGGTTGCATCACAGCCCCTGAACGAATTTTGTAAGAATTTCTCTCTCTTTCACTGTCTTTGTTTCACGGGTTTTGAAAAGTAATTTATTTTTATAATGGGGTTTAGCTGCTTTTCACGGCTGTGTTTATGCCGCTTTACACCCCCTTGACTCACTTACGGAGAGATATCAATACATAGGTTTGAAGATTCTTACTAGTCAGATATATTCTTGTGCGGTGAATAGGGGGTGTTGAGTCCAGTTCACTGAAAAAGGAATAGGTCTTGTCTCTTACATATTGGGTTTATGGAACGGTATCTGAGCTAATTTGAAACCCTTGTTTTATGCATCACCCCACCTCACCTTTCCCGTTCAGCAGCCATAGTGTGTTTCCTAAACGTGTGACTCTGTTCTGTTTTGCAATTCAGTTCAAGTGTAGCGGTTTTTACATTCCCTCTCTAAGTGATATCTTATGATAAGTGTCTTTTCTGTGTGACTTATTTCACTTAGAATCGTCGTACCTAAATCCACTCATCGTGCTGCTACTAGCCTTATGACGTGGATTTCATGGCTGAGTGATATTCCATTGTACATGAGGACCCCAACTTCTTTATCCATTTTTCTCTTTCCTAGGATATTTAAGGTGTAATGAAGTGGGGGTTCTTGTCCACAGAGCAGCCCTAAACTTTGGGGTGCCTGTGTCTTGCTGATTTTTAGTTTTCCCAATTTATACGCCCATGAGTGGAAGTGCCCTATGCTCTCCAAGCTGTGTTTTTTAGATGTTTCAGAACACACCGTACACTTCTCCAGAGTGGCTGTTGGCAATTTACATCCCACCCATCAGCGTAGCAAGGCTCCCATTTCTCCATGGCCGGTCCTGCATTTCTGGTTTGGACACTTTTTTCCGCCTGGCCCTTTTGCCCGCTGGGAAGCGAGACTTCTCTGGAGCGCTGATTGGCCTTTCCAGGTTGCTTGGTTGGCCAAAAAGGGCGTATGCGTTTTTTCCTGAATATATTCAGGAAAAAACGCATACGCCCTTTTTGGCCAAGGGCATCATTGTCCACGTTTTGCCGCTTTTCATGTGCTTTCAAGGCGATTCGAATCTACCTCCTGAAATCTGTTTCCTGCAATTCTGCCTTGCTTTCAAAGCCTCTTCGTTGCCTTCCCTTAGTATATTTGTGGACGAGAGGTATCATTTAAAACTGTGCAGGTTTGTGAATTGCAGTGCCCCTGAGCTCCAATTTTCAACTCGCTTTTTTGGGAGCTGGCCGCAAAAGCGCAGGATTGCTTCAGGCCCTCTTCTGGTTCTGGGGGGCAGGCTGAGCTTGTGCTTAATTCTTCTTCCTGATGGGAAAATAGAGTGACCTGTGCCTGTCCCAACACCTAGAGCTAGTCTCTCATTGGTTCCCCCTCTTCCCGTTCATCCTCAGGACAAATTGCAACCTGTACGGAACAGGAGGTTAAAGGTGCTGATTCTCCAAGGAGGGAGACGGCTAGTAAATCGGCTGGAATGGCGAACCCGAGCAAAGGAGATGAGAAATGAGGTGCGTTTTAGAAACCTTTCCCGATCACACGGTGTACCATCTTCTGGGTTTCTCATGCCTGTTTTCGACGTAGGAAGATGCCCTTGAACCTGGAGATTTGGGACCCATGGGATGGGTACCATGCAGTATTACTTGAAAGGGTCTGCGTTGGCTCACCCAACCTCACCGAACCTCTCAGCCCCAAGAGTGTCCACCCTTATGTCTCAATCAGCTGTGGGTCTAGATATGGTCAATCCAGGTTGCATCACAGCCCGTGAACGAATTTTGTAAGAATTTCTCTCGCTTTCACTGTCTTTGTTTCACGGGTTTTGAAAAGTAATTTATTTTTATAATGGGGTTTAGCTGCTTTTCACGGCTGTGTTTATGCCGCTTTACACCCCCTTGACTCACTTATGGAGAGATATCAATACATAGGTTTGAAGATTCTTACTAGTCAGATATATTCTTGTGCGGTGAATAGGGGGTGTTGAGTCCAGTTCACTGAAAAAGGAATAGGTCTTGTCTCTTACATATTGGGTTTATGGAACGGTATCGGAGCTAATTTGAAACCCTTGTTTTATGCATCACCCCACCTCACCTTTCCCGTTCAGCAGCCATAGTGTGTTTCCTAAACGTGTGACTCTGTTCTGTTTTGCAATTCAGTTCAAGTGTAGCGGTTTTTACATTCCCTCTCTAAGTGATATCTTATGATAAGTGTCTTTTCTGTGTGACTTATTTCACTTAGAATCGTCGTACCTAAATCCACTCATCGTGCTGCTACTAGCCTTATGACGTGGATTTCATGGCTGAGTGATATTCCATTGTACATGAGGACCCCAACTTCTTTATCCATTTTTCTCTTTCCTAGGATATTTAAGGTGTAATGAAGTGGGGGTTCTTGTCAACAGAGCAGCCCTAAACTTTGGGGTGCCTGTGTCTTGCTGATTTTTAGTTTTCCCAATTTATACGCCCATGAGTGGAAGTGCCCTATGCTCTCCAAGCTGTGTTTTTTAGATGTTTCAGAACACACCGTACACTTCTCCAGAGTGGCTGTTGGCAATTTACATCCCACCCATCAGCGTAGCAAGGCTCCCATTTCTCCATGGCCGGTCCTGCATTTCTGGTTTGGACACTTTTTTCCGCATGGCCCTTTTGCCCGCTGGGAAGCGAGACTTCTTTGGAGCGCTGATTGGCCTTTCCAGGTTGCTTGGTTGGCCAAAAAGGGCGTATGCGTTTTTTCCTGAATATATTCAGGAAAAAACGCATACGCCCTTTTTGGCCAAGGGCATCATTGTCCACGTTTTGCCGCTTTTCATGTGCTTTCAAGGCGATTCGAATCTACCTCCTGAAATCTGTTTCCTGCAATTCTGCCTTGCTTTCAAAGCCTCTTCGTTGCCTTCCCTTAGTATATTTGTGGACGAGAGGTATCATTTAAAACTGTGCAGGTTTGTGAATTGCAGTGCCCCTGAGCTCCATTTTTCAACTCGCTTTTTTGGGAGCTGGCCGCAAAAGCGCAGGATTGCTTCAGGCCCTCTTCTGGTTCTGGGGGGCAGGCTGAGCTTGTGCTTAATTCTTCTTCCTGATGGGAAAATAGAGTGACCTGTGCCTGTCCCAACACCTAGAGCTAGTCTCTCATTGGTTCCCCCTCTTCCCGTTCATCCTCAGGACAAATTGCAACCTGTACGGAACAGGAGGTTAAAGGTGCTGATTCTCCAAGGAGGGAGATGGCTAGTAAATCGGCTGGAATGGCGAACCCGAGCAAAGGAGATGAGAAATGAGGTGCGTTTTAGAAACCTTTCCCGATCACACGGTGTACCATCTTCTGGGTTTCTCATGCCTGTTTTCGACGTAGGAAGATGCCCTTGAACCTGGAGATTTGGGACCCATGGGATGGGTACCATGCAGTATTACTTGAAAGGGTCTGCGTTGGCTCACCCAACCTCACCGAACCTCTCAGCCCCAAGAGTGTCCACCCTTATGTCTCAATCAGCTGTGGGTCTAGATATGGTCAATCCAGGTTGCATCACAGCCCCTGAACGAATTTTGTAAGAATTTCTCTCTCTTTCACTGTCTTTGTTTCACGGGTTTTGAAAAGTAATTTATTTTTATATTGGGGTTTAGCTGCTTTCCACGGCTGTGTTTAGGCCGCTTTACACCCCCTTGACTCACTTACGGAGAGATATCAATACATAGGTTTGAAGATTCTTACTAGTCAGATATATTCTTGTGTGGTGAATAGGGGGTGTTGAGTCCAGTTCACTGAAAAAGGAATAGGTCTTGTCTCTTACATATTGGGTTTATGGAACGGTATCGGAGCTAATTTGAAACCCTTGTTTTATGCATCACCCCACCTCACCTTTCCCGTTCAGCAGCCATAGTGTGTTTCCTAAACGTGTGACTCTGTTCTGTTTTGGAATTCAGTTCAAGTGTAGCGGTTTTTACATTCCCTCTCTAAGTGATATCTTATGATAAGTGTATTTTTCTGTGTGACTTATTTCACTTAGAATCTTCGTACCTAAATCCACTCATCGTGCTGCTACTAGCCTTATGACGTTGATTTCATGGCTGAGTGATATTCCATTGTACATGAGGACCACAACTTCTTTATCCATTTTTCTCTTTCCTAGGATATTTAAGGTGTAATGAAGTGGGGGTTCTTGTCAACAGAGCAGCCCTAAACTTTGGGGTGCCTGTGTCTTGCTGATTTTTAGTTTTCCCAATTTATACGCCCATGAGTGGAAGTGCCCTATGCTCTCCAAGCTGTGTTTTTTAGATGTTTCAGAACACACCGTACACTTCTCCAGAGTGGCTGTTGGCAATTTACATCCCACCCATCAGCGTAGCAAGGCACCCATTTCTCCATGGCCGGTCCTGCATTTCTGGTTTGGACACTTTTTTCCCCATGGCCCTTTTGCCCGCTGGGAAGCGAGACTTCTTTGGAGCGCTGATTGGCCTTTCCAGGTTGCTTGGTTGGCCAAAAAGGGCGTATGCGTTTTTTCCTGAATATATTCAGGAAAAAACGCATACGCCCTTTTTGGCCAAGGGCGTCATTGTCCACGTTTTGCCGCTTTTCATGTGCTTTCAAGGCGATTCGAATCTACCTCCTGAAATCTGTTTCCTGCAATTCTGCCTTGCTTTCAAAGCCTCTTCGTTGCCTTCCCTTAGTATATTTGTGGACGAGAGGTATCATTTAAAACTGTGCAGGTTTGTGAATTGCAGTGCCCCTGAGCTCCATTTTTCAACTCGCTTTTTTGGGAGCTGGCCGCAAAAGCGCAGGATTGCTTCAGGCCCTCTTCTGGTTCTGGGGGGCAGGCTGAGCTTGTGCTTAATTCTTCTTCCTGATGGGAAAATAGAGTGACCTGTGCCTGTCCCAACACCTAGAGCTAGTCTCTCATTGGTTCCCCCTCTTCCCGTTCATCCTCAGGACAAATTGCAACCTGTACGGAACAGGAGGTTAAAGGTGCTGATTCTCCAAGGAGGGAGACGGCTAGTAAATCGGCTGGAATGGCGAACCCGAGCAAAGGAGATGAGAAATGAGGTGCGTTTTAGAAACCTTTCCCGATCACACGGTGTACCATCTTCTGGGTTTCTCATGCCTGTTTTCGACGTAGGAAGATGCCCTTGAACCTGGAGATTTGGGACCCATGGGATGGGTACCATGCAGTATTACTTGAAAGGGTCTGCGTTGGCTCACCCAACCTCACCGAACCTCTCAGCCCCAAGAGTGTCCACCCTTATGTCTCAATCAGCTGTGGGTCTAGATATGGTCAATCCAGGTTGCATCACAGCCCCTGAACGAATTTTGTAAGAATTTCTCTCTCTTTCACTGTCTTTGTTTCACGGGTTTTGAAAAGTAATTTATTTTTATATTGGGGTTTAGCTGCTTTTCACGGCTGTGTTTATGCCGCTTTACACCCCCTTGACTCACTTACGGAGAGATATCAATACATAGGTTTGAAGATTCTTACTAGTCAGATATATTCTTGTGCGGTGAATAGGGGGTGTTGAGTCCAGTTCACTGAAAAAGGAATAGGTCTTGTCTCTTACATATTGGGTTTATGGAACGGTATCGGAGCTAATTTGAAACCCTTGTTTTATGCATCACCCCACCTCACCTTTCCCGTTCAGCAGCCATAGTGTGTTTCCTAAACGTGGGACTCTGTTCTGTTTTGCAATTCAGTTCAAGTGTAGCGGTTTTTACATTCCGCCTCTAAGTGATATCTTATGATAAGTGTCTTTTCTGTGTGACTTATTTCACTTAGAATCGTCGTACCTAAATCCACTCATCGTGCTGCTACTAGCCTTATGACGTGGATTTCATGGCTGAGTGATATTCCATTGTACATGAGGACCACCACTTCTTTATCCATTTTTCTCTTTCCTAGGATATTTAAGGTGTAATGAAGTGGGGGTTCTTGTCCACAGAGCAGCCCTAAACTTTGGGGTGCCTGTGTCTTGCTGATTTTTAGTTTTCCCAATTTATACGCCCATGAGTGGAAGTGCCCTATGCTCTCCAAGCTGTGTTTTTTAGATGTTTCAGAACACACCGTACACTTCTCCAGAGTGGCTGTTGGCAATTTACATCCCACCCATCAGCGTAGCAAGGCTCCCATTTCTCCATGGCCGGTCCTGCATTTCTGGTTTGGACACTTTTTTCCGCATGGCCCTTTTGCCCGCTGGGAAGCGAGACTTCTTTGGAGCGCTGATTGGCCTTTCCAGGTTGCTTGGTTGGCCAAAAAGGGCGTATGCGTTTTTTCCTGAATATATTCAGGAAAAAACGCATACGCCCTTTTTGGCCAAGGGCATCATTGTCCACGTTTTGCCGCTTTTCATGTGCTTTCAAGGCGATTCGAATCTACCTCCTGAAATCTGTTTCCTGCAATTCTGCCTCGCTTTCAAAGCCTCTTCGTTGCCTTCCCTTAATATATTTGTGGACGAGAGGTATCATTTAAAACTCTGCAGGTTTGTGAATTGCAGTGCCCCTGAGCTCCATTTTTCAAATTGCTTTTTTGGGAGATGGCCGCCAAAGCGCAGGATTGCTTCAGGCCCTCTTCTGGTTCTGGGGGGCAGGCTGAGCTTGTGCTTAATTCTTCTTCCTGATGGGAAAATAGAGTGACCTGTGCCTGTCCCAACACCTAGAGCTAGTCTCTCATTGGTTCCCCCTCTTCCCCTTCATCCTCAGGACAAATTGCAACCTGTACGGAACAGGAGGTTAAAGGTGCTGATTCTCCAAGGAGGGAGATGGCTAGTAAATCGGCTGGAATGGCGAACCCGAGCAAAGGAGATGAGAAATGAGGTGCGTTTTAGAAACCTTTCCCGATCACACGGTGTACCATCTTCTGGGTTTCTCATGCCTGTTTTCGACGTAGGAAGATGCCCTTGAACCTGGAGATTTGGGACCCATGGGATGGGTACCATGCAGTATTACTTGAAAGGGTCTGCGTTGGCTCACCCAACCTCACCGAACCTCTCAGCCCCAAGAGTGTCCACCCTTATGTCTCAATCAGCTGTGGGTCTAGATATGGTCAATCCAGGTTGCATCACAGCCGCTGAACGAATTTTGTAAGAATTTCTCTCTCTTTCACTGTCTTTGTTTCACGGGTTTTGAAAAGTAATTTATTTTTATAATGGGGTTTAGCTGCTTTTCACGGCTGTGTTTATGCCGCTTTACACCCCCTTGACTCACTTACGGAGAGATATCAATACATAGGTTTGAAGATTCTTACTAGTCAGATATATTCTTGTGCGGTGAATAGGGGGTGTTGAGTCCAGTTCACTGAAAAAGGAATAGGTCTTCTCTCTTACATATTGGGTTTATGGAACGGTATCGGAGCTAATTTGAAACCCTTGTTTTATGCATCACCCCACCTCACCTTTCCCGTTCAGCAGCCATAGTGTGTTTCCTAAACGTGGGACTCTGTTCTGTTTTGCAATTCAGTTCAAGTGTAGCGGTTTTTACATTCCCTCTCTAAGTGATATCTTATGATAAGTGTCTTTTCTGTGTGACTTACTTCACTTAGAATCGTCGTACCTAAATCCACTCATCGTGCTGCTACTAGCCTTATGACGTGGATTTCATGGCTGAGTGATATTCCACTGTACATGAGGACCACCACTTCTTTATCCATTTTTCTCTTTCCTAGGATATTTAAGGTGTAATGAAGTGGGGGTTCTTGTCAACAGAGCAGCCCTAAACTTTGGGGTGCCTGTGTCTTGCTGATTTTTAGTTTTCCCAATTTATACGCCCATGAGTGGAAGTGCCCTATGCTCTCCAAGCTGTGTTTTTTAGATGTTTCAGAACACACCGTACACTTCTCCAGAGTGGCTGTTGGCAATTTACATCCCACCCATCAGCGTAGCAAGGCACCCATTTCTCCATGGCCGGTCCTGCATTTCTGGTTTGGACACTTTTTTCCGCATGGCCCTTTTGCCCGCTGGGAAGCGAGACTTCTTTGGAGCACTGATTGGCCTTTCCAGGTTGCTTGGTTGGCCAAAAAGGGCGTATGCGTTTTTTCCTGAATATATTCAGGAAAAAACGCATACGCCCTTTTTGGCCAAGGGCATCATTGTCCACGTTTTGCCGCTTTTCATGTGCTTTCAAGGCGATTCGAATCTACCTCCTGAAATCTGTTTCCTGCAATTCTGCCTTGCTTTCAAAGCCTCTTCGTTGCCTTCCCTTAGTATATTTGTGGACGAGAGGTATCATTTAAAACTGTGCAGGTTTGTGAATTGCAGTGCCCCTGAGCTCCATTTTTCAACTCGCTTTTTTGGGAGCTGGCCGCAAAAGCGCAGGATTGCTTCAGGCCCTCTTCTGGTTCTGGGGGGCAGGCTGAGCTTGTGCTTAATTCTTCTTCCTGATGGGCAAATAGAGTGACCTGTGCCTGTCCCAACACCTAGAGCTAGTCTCTCATTGGTTCCCCCTCTTCCCGTTCATCCTCAGGACAAATTGCAACCTGTACGGAACAGGAGGTTAACGGTGCTGATTCTCCAAGGAGGGAGACGGCTAGTAAATCGGCTGGAATGGCGAACCCGAGCAAAGGAGATGAGAAATGAGGTGCGTTTTAGAAACCTTTCCCGATCACACGGTGTACCATCTTCTGGGTTTCTCATGCCTGTTTTCGACGTAGGAAGATGCCCTTGAACCTGGAGATTTGGGACCCATGGGATGGGTACCATGCAGTATTACTTGAAAGGGTCTGCGTTGGCTCACCCAACCTCACCGAACCTCTCAGCCCCAAGAGTGTCCACCCTTATGTCTCAATCAGCTGTGGGTCTAGATATGGTCAATCCAGGTTGCATCACAGCCCCTGAACGAATTTTGTAAGAATTTCTCTCTCTTTCACTGTCTTTGTTTCACGGGTTTTGAAAAGTAATTTATTTTTATATTGGGGTTTAGCTGCTTTTCACGGCTGTGTTTATGCCGCTTTACACCCCCTTGACTCACTTACGGAGAGATATCAATACATAGGTTTGAAGATTCTTACTAGTCAGATATATTCTTGTGCGGTGAATAGGGGGTGTTGAGTCCAGTTCACTGAAAAAGGAATAGGTCTTGTCTCTTACATATTGGGTTTATGGAACGGTATCGGAGCTAATTTGAAACCCTTGTTTTATGCATCACCCCACCTCACCTTTCCCGTTCAGCAGCCATAGTGTGTTTCCTAAACGTGTGACTCTGTTCTGTTTTGCAATTCAGTTCAAGTGTAGCGGTTTTTACATTCCGCCTCTAAGTGATATCTTATGATAAGTGTCTTTTCTGTGTGACTTATTTCACCTTAGAATCGTCGTACCTAAATCCACTCATCGTGCTGCTACTAGCCTTATGACGTGGATTTCATGGCTGAGTGATATTCCATTGTACATGAGGACCACCACTTCTTTATCCATTTTTCTCTTTCCTAGGATATTTAAGGTGTAATGAAGTTGGGGTTCTTGTCCACAGAGCAGCCCTAAACTTTGGGGTGCCTGTGTCTTGCTGATTTTTAGTTTTCCCAATTTATACGCCCATGAGTGGAAGTGCCCTATGCCCTCCAAGCTGTGTTTTTTAGATGTTTCAGAACACACCGTACACTTCTCCAGAGTGGCTGTTGGCAATTTACATCCCACCCATCAGCGTAGCAAGGCTCCCATTTCTCCATGGCCGGTCCTGCATTTCTGGTTTGGACACTTTTTTCCGCATGGCCCTTTTGCCCGCTGGGAAGCGAGACTTCTTTGGAGCGCTGATTGGCCTTTCCAGGTTGCTTGGTTGGCCAAAAAGGGCGTATGCGTTTTTTCCTGAATATATTCAGGAAAAAACGCATACGCCCTTTTTGGCCAAGGGCATCATTGTCCACGTTTTGCCGCTTTTCATGTGCTTTCAAGGCGATTCGAATCTACCTCCTGAAATCTGTTTCCTGCAATTCTGCCTTGCTTTCAAAGCCTCTTCGTTGCCTTCCCTTAATATATTTGTGGACGAGAGGTATCATTTAAAACTCTGCAGGTTTGTGAATTGCAGTGCCCCTGAGCTCCATTTTTCAACTCGCTTTTTTGGGAGCTGGCCGCAAAAGCGCAGGATTGCTTCAGGCCCTCTTCTGGTTCTGGGGGGCAGGCTGAGCTTGTGCTTAATTCTTCTTCCTGATGGGAAAATAGAGTGACCTGTGCCTGTCCCAACCCCTAGAGCTAGTCTCTCATTGGTTCCCCCTCTTCCCGTTCATCCTCAGGACAAATTGCAACCTGTACGGAACAGGAGGTTAAAGGTGCTGATTCTCCAAGGAGGGAGATGGCTAGTAAATCGGCTGGAATGGCGAACCCGAGCAAAGGAGATGAGAAATGAGGTGCGTTTTAGAAACCTTTCCCGATCACACGGTGTACCATCTTCTGGGTTTCTCATGCCTGTTTTCGACGTAGGAAGATGCCCTTGAACCTGGAGATTTGGGACCCATGGGATGGGTACCATGCAGTATTACTTGAAAGGGTCTGCGTTGGCTCACCCAACCTCACCGAACCTCTCAGCCCCAAGAGTGTCCACCCTTATGTCTCAATCAGCTGTGGGTCTAGATATGGTCAATCCAGGTTGCATCACAGCCCCTGAACGAATTTTGCAAGAATTTCTCTCTCTTTCACTGCCTTTGTTTCACGGGTTTTGAAAAGTAATTTATTTTTATAATGGGGTTTAGCTGCTTTTCACGGCTGTGTTTATGCCGCTTTACACCCCCTTGACTCACTTACAGAGAGATATCAATACATAGGTTTGAAGATTCTTACTAGTCAGATATATTCTTGTGCGGTGAATAGGGGGTGTTGAGTCCAGTTCACTGAAAAAGGAATAGGTCTTGTCTCTTACATATTGGGTTTATGGAACGGTATCTGAGCTAATTTGAAACCCTTGTTTTATGCATCACCCCACCTCACCTTTCCCGTTCAGCAGCCATAGTGTGTTTTCTGAACGTGTGACTCTGTTCTGTTTTGTAATTCAGTTCAAGTGTAGCGGTTTTTACATTCCCTCTCTAAGTGATATCTTATGATAAGTGTCTTTTTCTGTGTGACTTATTTCACTTAGAATCGTCGTACCTAAATCCACTCATCGTGCTGCTACTAGCCTTATGACGTGGATTTCATGGCTGAGTGATATTCCATTGTACATGAGGACCACCACTTCTTTATCCATTTTTCTCTTTCCTAGGATATTTAAGGTGTAATGAAGTGGGGGTTCTTGTCAACAGAGCAGCCCTAAACTTTGGGGTGCCTGTGTCTTGCTGATTTTTAGTTTTCCCAATTTATACGCCCATGAGTGGAAGTGCCCTATGCCCTCCAAGCTGTGTTTTTTAGATGTTTCAGAACACACCGTACACTTCTCCAGAGTGGCTGTTGGCAATTTACATCCCACCCATCAGCGTAGCAAGGCTCCCATTTCTCCATGGCCGGTCCTGCATTTCTGGTTTGGACACTTTTTTCCGCATGGCCCTTTTGCCCGCTGGGAAGCGAGACTTCTTTGGAGCGCTGATTGGCCTTTCCAGGTTGCTTGGTTGGCCAAAAAGGGCGTATGCGTTTTTTCCTGAATATATTCAGGAAAAAACGCATACGCCCTTTTTGGCCAAGGGCATCATTGTCCACGTTTTGCCGCTTTTCATGTGCTTTCAAGGCGATTCGAATCTACCTCCTGAAATCTGTTTCCTGCAATTCTGCCTTGCTTTCAAAGCCTCTTCGTTGCCTTCCCTTAATATATTTGTGGACGAGAGGTATCATTTAAAACTGTGCAGGTTTGTGAATTGCAGTGCCCCTGAGCTCCATTTTTCAACTCGCTTTTTTGGGAGCTGGCCGCAAAAGCGCAGGATTGCTTCAGGCCCTCTTCTGGTTCTGGGGGGCATGCTGAGCTTGTGCTTAATTCTTCTTCCTGATGGGAAAATAGAGTGACCTGTGCCTGTCCCAACCCCTAGAGCTAGTCTCTCATTGGTTCCCCCTCTTCCCGTTCATCCTCAGGACAAATTGCAACCTGTACGGAACAGGAGGTTAAAGGTGCTGATTCTCCAAGGAGGGAGATGGCTAGTAAATCGGCTGGAATGGCGAACCCGAGCAAAGGAGATGAGAAATGAGGTGCGTTTTAGAAACCTTTCCCGATCACACGGTGTACCATCTTCTGGGTTTCTCATGCCTGTTTTCGACGTAGGAAGATGCCCTTGAACCTGGAGATTTGGGACCCATGGGATGGGTACCATGCAGTATTACTTGAAAGGGTCTGCGTTGGCTCACCCAACCTCACCGAACCTCTCAGCCCCAAGAGTGTCCACCCTTATGTCTCAATCAGCTGTGGGTCTAGATATGGTCAATCCAGGTTGCATCACAGCCCCTGAACGAATTTTGCAAGAATTTCTCTCTCTTTCACTGCCTTTGTTTCACGGGTTTTGAAAAGTAATTTATTTTTATAATGGGGTTTAGCTGCTTTTCACGGCTGTGTTTATGCCGCTTTACACCCCCTTGACTCACTTACAGAGAGATATCAATACATAGGTTTGAAGATTCTTACTAGTCAGATATATTCTTGTGCGGTGAATAGGGGGTGTTGAGTCCAGTTCACTGAAAAAGGAATAGGTCTTGTCTCTTACATATTGGGTTTATGGAACGGTATCGGAGCTAATTTGAAACCCTTGTTTTATGCATCACCCCACCTCACCTTTCCCGTTCAGCAGCCATAGTGTGTTTTCTAAACGTGTGACTCTGTTCTGTTTTGTAATTCAGTTCAAGTGTAGGCGGTTTTTACATTCCCTCTCTAAGTGATATCTTATGATAAGTGTCTTTTTCTGTGTGACTTATTTCACTTAGAATCGTCGTACCTAAATCCACTCATCGTGCTGCTACTAGCCTTATGACGTGGATTTCATGGCTGAGTGATATTCCATTGTACATGAGGACCACCACTTCTTTATCCATTTTTCTCTTTCCTAGGATATTTAAGGTGTAATGAAGTGGGGGTTCTTGTCAACAGAGCAGCCCTAAACTGTGGGGTGCCTGTGTCTTGCTGATTTTTAGTTTTCCCAATTTATACGCCCATGAGTGGAAGTGCCCTATGCTCTCCAAGCTGTGTTTTTTAGATGTTTCAGAACACACCGTACACTTCTCCAGAGTGGCTGTTGGCAATTTACATCCCACCCATCAGCGTAGCAAGGCTCCCATTTCTCCATGGCCGGTCCTGCATTTCTGGTTTGGACACTTTTTTCCGCATGGCCCTTTTGCCCGCTGGGAAGCGAGACTTCTTTGGAGCGCTGATTGGCCTTTCCAGGTTGCTTGGTTGGCCAAAAAGGGCGTATGCGTTTTTTCCTGAATATATTCAGGAAAAAACGCATACGCCCTTTTTGGCCAAGGGCATCATTGTCCACGTTTTGCCGCTTTTCATGTGCTTTCAAGGCGATTCGAATCTACCTCCTGAAATCTGTTTCCTGCAATTCTGCCTTGCTTTCAAAGCCTCTTCGTTGCCTTCCCTTAGTATATTTGTGGACGAGAGGTATCATTTAAAACTCTGCAGGTTTGTGAATTGCAGTGTCCCTGAGCTACATTTTTCAACTCGCTTTTTTGGGAGCTGGCCGCAAAAGCGCAGGATTGCTTCAGGCCCTCTTCTGGTTCCTGGGGGCAGGCTGAGCTTGTGCTTAATTCTTCTTCCTGATGGGAAAATAGAGTGACCTGTGCCTGTCCCAACACCTAGAGCTAGTCTCTCATTGGTTCCCCCTCTTCCCGTTCATCCTCAGGACAAATTGCAACCTGTACGGAACAGGAGGTTAAAGGTGCTGATTCTCCAAGGAGGGAGATGGCTAGTAAATCGGCTGGAATGGCGAACCCGAGCAAAGGAGATGAGAAATGAGGTGCGTTTTAGAAACCTTTCCCGATCACACGGTGTACAATCTTCTGGGTTTCTCATGCCTGTTTTCGACGTAGGAAGATGCCCTTGAACCTGGAGATTTGGGACCCATGGGATGGGTACCATGCAGTATTACTTGAAAGGGTCTGCGTTGGCTCACCCAACCTCACCGAACCTCTCAGCCCCAAGAGTGTCCACCCTTATGTCTCAATCAGCTGTGGGTCTAGATATGGTCAATCCAGGTTGCATCACAGCCCCTGAACGAATTTTGTAAGAATTTCTCTCTCTTTCACTGCCTTTGTTTCACGGGTTTTGAAAAGTAATTTATTTTTATAATGGGGTTTAGCTGCTTTTCACGGCTGTGTTTATGCCGCTTTACACCCCCTTGACTCACTTACAGAGAGATATCAATACATAGGTTTGAAGATTCTTACTAGTCAGATATATTCTTGTGCGGTGAATAGGGGGTGTTGAGTCCAGTTCACTGAAAAAGGAATAGGTCTTGTCTCTTACATATTGGGTTTATGGAACGGTATCGGAGCTAATTTGAAACCCTTGTTTTATGCATCACCCCACCTCACCTTTCCCGTTCAGCAGCCATAGTGTGTTTTCTAAACGTGTGACTCTGTTCTGTTTTGTAATTCAGTTCAAGTGTAGGCGGTTTTTACATTCCCTCTCTAAGTGATATCTTATGATAAGTGTCTTTTTCTGTGTGACTTATTTCACTTAGAATCGTCGTACCTAAATCCACTCATCGTGCTGCTACTAGCCTTATGACGTGGATTTCATGGCTGAGTGATATTCCATTGTACATGAGGACCACAACTTCTTTATCCATTTTTCTCTTTCCTAGGATATTTAAGGTGTAATGAAGTGGGGGTTTTTGTCAACAGAGCAGCCCTAAACTGTGGGGTGCCTGTGTCTTGCTGATTTTTAGTTTTCCCAATTTATACGCCCATGAGTGGAAGTGCCCTATGCTCTCCAAGCTGTGTTTTTTAGATGTTTCAGAACACACCGTACACTTCTCCAGAGTGGCTGTTGGCAATTTACATCCCACCCATCAGCGTAGCAAGGCTCCCATTTCTCCATGGCCGGTCCTGCATTTCTGGTTTGGACACTTTTTTCCGCATGGCCCTTTTGCCCGCTGGGAAGCGAGACTTCTTTGGAGCGCTGATTGGCCTTTCCAGGTTGCTTGGTTGGCCAAAAAGGGCGTATGCGTTTTTTCCTGAATATATTCAGGAAAAAACGCATACGCCCTTTTTGGCCAAGGGCATCATTGTCCACGTTTTGCCGCTTTTCATGTGCTTTCAAGGCGATTCGAATCTACCTCCTGAAATCTGTTTCCTGCAATTCTGCCTTGTTTTCAAAGCCTCTTCGTTGCCTTCCCTTAATATATTTGTGGACGAGAGGTATCATTTAAAACTCTGCAGGTTTGTGAATTGCAGTGCCCCTGAGCTCCATTTTTCAACTCGCTTTTTTGGGAGCTGGCCGCAAAAGCGCAGGATTGCTTCAGGCCCTCTTCTGGTTCTGGGGGGCAGGCTGAGCTTGTGCTTAATTCTTCTTCCTGATGGGAAAATAGAGTGACCTGTGCCTGTCCCAACACCTAGAGCTAGTCTCTCATTGGTTCCCCCTCTTCCCGTTCATCCTCAGGACAAATTGCAACCTGTACGGAACAGGAGGTTAAAGGTGCTGATTCTCCAAGGAGGGAGATGGCTAGTAAATCGGCTGGAATGGCGAACCCGAGCAAAGGAGATGAGAAATGTGGTGCGTTTTAGAAACCTTTCCCGATCACACGGTGTACCATCTTCTGGGTTTCTCATGCCTGTTTTCGACGTAGGAAGATGCCCTTGAACCTGGAGATTTGGGACCCATGGGATGGGTACCATGCAGTATTACTTGAAAGGGTCTGCGTTGGCTCACCCAACCTCACCGAACCTCTCAGCCCCAAGAGTGTCCACCCTTATGTCTCAATCAGCTGTGGGTCTAGATATGGTCAATCCAGGTTGCATCACAGCCCCTGAACGAATTTTGTAAGAATTTCTCTCTCTTTCACTGCCTTTGTTTCACGGGTTTTGAAAAGTAATTTATTTTTATAATGGGGTTTAGCTGCTTTTCACGGCTGTGTTTATGCCGCTTTACACCCCCTTGACTCACTTACAGAGAGATATCAATACATAGGTTTGAAGATTCTTACTAGTCAGATATATTCTTGTGCGGTGAATAGGGGGTGTTGAGTCCAGTTCACTGAAAAAGGAATAGGTCTTGTCTCTTACATATTGGGTTTATGGAACGGTATCGGAGCTAATTTGAAACCCTTGTTTTATGCATCACCCCACCTCACCTTTCCCGTTCAGCAGCCATAGTGTGTTTTCTAAACGTGTGACTCTGTTCTGTTTTGTAATTCAGTTCAAGTGTAGCGGTTTTTACATTCCCTCTCTAAGTGATATCTTATGATAAGTGTCTTTTTCTGTGTGACTTATTTCACTTAGAATCGTCGTACCTAAATCCACTCATCGTGCTGCTACTAGCCTTATGACGTGGATTTCATGGCTGAGTGATATTCCATTGTACATGAGGACCACCACTTCTTTATCCATTTTTCTCTTTCCTAGGATATTTAAGGTGTAATGAAGTGGGGGTTCTTGTCAACAGAGCAGCCCTAAACTTTGGGGTGCCTGTGTCTTGCTGATTTTTAGTTTTCCCAATTTATACGCCCATGAGTGGAAGTGCCCTATGCTCTCCAAGCTGTGTTTTTTAGATGTTTCAGAACACACCGTACACTTCTCCAGAGTGGCTGTTGGCAATTTACATCCCACCCATCAGCGTAGCAATGCTCCCATTTCTCCATGGCCGGTCCTGCATTTCTGGTTTGGACACTTTTTTCCGCATGGCCCTTTTGCCCGCTGGGAAGCGAGACTTCTTTGGAGCGCTGATTGGCCTTTCCAGGTTGCTTGGTTGGCCAAAAAGGGCGTATGCGTTTTTTCCTGAATATATTCAGGAAAAAACGCATACGCCCTTTTTGGCCAAGGGCATCATTGTCCACGTTTTGCCGCTTTTCATGTGCTTTCAAGGCGATTCGAATCTACCTCCTGAAATCTGTTTCCTGCAATTCTGCCTTGCTTTCAAAGCCTCTTCGTTGCCTTCCCTTAATATATTTGTGGACGAGAGGTATCATTTAAAACTCTGCAGGTTTGTGAATTGCAGTGCCCCTGAGCTCCATTTTTCAACTCGCTTTTTTGGGAGCTGGCCGCAAAAGCGCAGGATTGCTTCAGGCCCTCTTCTGGTTCTGGGGGGCAGGCTGAGCTTGTGCTTAATTCTTCTTCCTGATGGGAAAATAGAGTGACCTGTGCCTGTCCCAACACCTAGAGCTAGTCTCTCATTGGTTCCCCCTCTTCCCGTTCATTCTCAGGACAAATTGCAACCTGTACGGAACAGGAGGTTAAAGGTGCTGATTCTCCAAGGAGGGAGATGGCTAGTAAATCGGCTGGAATGGCGAACCCGAGCAAAGGAGATGAGAAATGAGGTGCGTTTTAGAAACCTTTCCCGATCACACGGTGTACCATCTTCTGGGTTTCTCATGCCTGTTTTCGACATAGGAAGATGCCCTTGAACCTGGAGATTTGGGACCCATGGGATGGGTACCATGCAGTATTACTTGAAAGGGTCTGCGTTGGCTCACCCAACCTCACCGAACCTCTCAGCCCCAAGAGTGTCCACCCTTATGTCTCAATCAGCTGTGGGTCTAGATATGGTCAATCCAGGTTGCATCACAGCCCCTGAACGAATTTTGTAAGAATTTCTCTCTCTTTCACTGTCTTTGTTTCACGGGTTTTGAAAAGTAATTTATTTTTATAATGGGGTTTAGCTGCTTTTCACGGCTGTGTTTATGCCGCTTTACACCCCCTTGACTCACTTACAAAGAGATATCAATACATAGGTTTGAAGATTCTTACTAGTCAGATATATTCTTGTGCGGTGAATAGGGGGTGTTGAGTCCAGTTCACTGAAAAAGGAATAGGTCTTGTCTCTTACATATTGGGTTTATGGAACGGTATCGGAGCTAATTTGAAACCCTTGTTTTATGCATCACCCCACCTCACATTTCCCGTTCAGCAGCCATAGTGTGTTTTCTAAACGTGTGACTCTGTTCTGTTTTGTAATTCAGTTCAAGTGTAGCGGTTTTTACATTCCCTCTCTAAGTGATATCTTATGATAAGTGTCTTTTTCTGTGTGACTTATTTCACTTAGAATCGTCGTACCTAAATCCACTCATCGTGCTGCTACTAGCCTTATGACGTGGATTTCATGGCTGAGTGATATTCCATTGTACATGAGGACCACAACTTCTTTATCCATTTTTCTCTTTCCTAGGATATTTAAGGTGTAATGAAGTGGGGGTTCTTGTCAACAGAGCAGCCCTAAACTTTGGGGTGCCTGTGTCTTGCTGATTTTTAGTTTTCCCAATTTATACGCCCATGAGTGGAAGTGCCCTATGCTCTCCAAGCTGTGTTTTTTAGATGTTTCAGAACACACCGTACACTTCTCCAGAGTGGCTGTTGGCAATTTACATCTCACCCATCAGCGTAGCAAGGCTCCCATTTCTCCATGGCCGGTCCTGCATTTCTGGTTTGGACACTTTTTTCCGCATGGCTCTTTTGCCCGCTGGGAAGCGAGACTTCTTTGGAGCGCTGATTGGCCTTTCCAGGTTGCTTGGTTGGCCAAAAAGGGCGTATGCGTTTTTTCCTGAATATATTCAGGAAAAAACGCATACGCCCTTTTTGGCCAAGGGCATCATTGTCCACGTTTTGCCGCTTTTCATGTGCTTTCAAGGCGATTCGAATCTACCTCCTGAAATCTGTTTCCTGCAATTCTGCCTTGCTTTCAAAGCCTCTTCGTTGCCTTCCCTTAATATATTTGTGGACGAGAGGTATCATTTAAAACTCTGCAGGTTTGTGAATTGCAGTGCCCCTGAGCTCCATTTTTCAACTCGCTTTTTTGGGAGCTGGCCGCAAAAGCGCAGGATTGCTTCAGGCCCTCTTCTGGTTCTGGGGGGCAGGCTGAGCTTGTGCTTAATTCTTCTTCCTGATGGGAAAATAGAGTGACCTGTGCCTGTCCCAACACCTAGAGCTAGTCTCTCATTGGTTCCCCCTCTTCCCGTTCATCCTCAGGACAAATTGCAACCTGTACGGAACAGGAGGTTAAAGGTGCTGATTCTCCAAGGAGGGAGATGGCTAGTAAATCGGCTGGAATGGCGAACCCGAGCAAAGGAGATGAGAAATGAGGTGCGTTTTAGAAACCTTTCCCGATCCCACGGTGTACCATCTTCTGGGTTTCTCATGCCTGTTTTCGACGTAGGAAGATGCCCTTGAACCTGGAGATTTGGGACCCATGGGATGGGTACCATGCAGTACTACTTGAAAGGGTCTGCGTTGGCTCACCCAACCTCACCGAACCTCTCAGCCCCAAGAGTGTCCACCCTTATGTCTCAATCAGCTGTGGGTCTAGATATGGTCAATCCAGGTTGCATCACAGCCCCTGAACGAATTTTGTAAGAATTTCTCTCTCTTTCACTGTCTTTGTTTCACGGGTTTTGAAAAGTAATTTATTTTTATAATGGGGTTTAGCTGTTTTTCACGGCTGTGTTTATGCCGCTTTACACCCCCTTGACTCACTTACAGAGAGATATCAATACATAGGTTTGAAGATTCTTACTAGTCAGATATATTCTTGTGCTGTGAATAGGGGGTGTTGAGTCCAGTTCACTGAAAAAGGAATAGGTCTTGTCTCTTACATATTGGGTTTATGGAACGGTATCTGAGCTAATTTGAAACCCTTGTTTTATGCATCACCCCACCTCACCTTGCCCGTTCAGCAGCCATAGTGTGTTTCCTAAACGTGTGACTCTGTTCTGTTTTGTAATTCAGTTCAAGTGTAGCGGTTTTTACATTCCCTCTAGAAGTGATATCTTATGATAAGTGTCTTTTTCTGTGTGACTTATTTCACTTAGAATCGTCGTACCTAAATCCACTCATCGTGCTGCTACTAGCCTTATGACGTGGATTTCATGGCTGAGTGATATTCCATTGTACATGAGGACCACAAATTCTTTATCCATTTTTCGCTTTCCTAGGTTACTTAAGGTGTAATGAAGTGGGGGTTCTTGTCAACAGAGCAGCTCTAAACTTTGGGGTGCCTGTGTCTTGCTGATTTTTATTTTTCCCAATTTATACGCACATGAGTGGAAGTGCCCTATGCTCTCCAAGCTGTGTTTTTTAGATATTTCAGAACACACCGTACACTTCTCCAGAGTGGCTGTTGGCAATTTACATCCCACCCATCAGCGTAGCAACGCTCCCATTTCTCCATGGCCGGTCCTGCATTTCTGGTTTGGACACTGTTTTCCGCATGGCCCTTTTGCCCGCTGGGAAGCGAGACTTCTTTGGAGCGCTGATTGGCCTTTCCAGGTTGCTTGGTTGGCCAAAAAGGGCGTATGCGTTTTTTCCTGAATATATTCAGGAAAAAACGCATACGCCCTTTTTGGCCAAGGGCATCATTGTCCACGTTTTGCCGCTTTTCATGTGCTTTCAAGGCGATTCGAATCTACCTCCTGAAATCTGTTTCCTGCAATTCTGCCTTGCTTTCAAAGCCTCTTCGTTGCCTTCCCTTAATATATTTGTGGACGAGAGGTATCATTTAAAACTCTGCAGGTTTGTGAATTGCAGTGTCCCTGAGCTACATTTTTCAACTCGCTTTTTTGGGAGCTGGCCGCAAAAGCGCAGGATTGCTTCAGGCCCTCTTCTGGTTCCTGGGGGCAGGCTGAGCTTGTGCTTAATTCTTCTTCCTGATGGGAAAATAGAGTGACCTGTGCCTGTCCCAACACCTAGAGCTAGTCTCTCATTGGTTCCCCCTCTTCCCGTTCATCCTCAGGACAAATTGCAACCTGTACGGAACAGGAGGTTAAAGGTGCTGATTCTCCAAGGAGGGAGATGGCTAGTAAATCGGCTGGAATGGCGAACCCGAGCAAAGGAGATGAGAAATGAGGTGCGTTTTAGAAACCTTTCCCGATCACACGGTGTACAATCTTCTGGGTTTCTCATGCCTGTTTTCGACGTAGGAAGATGCCCTTGAACCTGGAGATTTGGGACCCATGGGATGGGTTCCATGCAGTATTACTTGAAAGGGTCTGCGTTGGCTCACCCAACCTCACCGAACCTCTCAGCCCCAAGAGTGTCCACCCTTATGTCTCAATCAGCTGTGGGTCTAGATATGGTCAATCCAGGTTGCATCACAGCCCCTGAACGAATTTTGTAAGAATTTCTCTCTCTTTCACTGCCTTTGTTTCACGGGTTTTGAAAAGTAATTTATTTTTATAATGGGGTTTAGCTGCTTTTCACGGCTGTGTTTATGCCGCTTTACACCCCCTTGACTCACTTACAGAGAGATATCAATACATAGGTTTGAAGATTCTTACTAGTCAGATATATTCTTGTGCGGTGAATAGGGGGTGTTGAGTCCAGTTCACTGAAAAAGGAATAGGTCTTGTCTCTTACATATTGGGTTTATGGAACGGTATCGGAGCTAATTTGAAACCCTTGTTTTATGCATCACCCCACCTCACCTTTCCCGTTCAGCAGCCATAGTGTGTTTTCTAAACGTGTGACTCTGTTCTGTTTTGTAATTCAGTTCAAGTGTAGGCGGTTTTTACATTCCCTCTCTAAGTGATATCTTATGATAAGTGTCTTTTTCTGTGTGACTTATTTCACTTAGAATCGTCGTACCTAAATCCACTCATCGTGCTGCTACTAGCCTTATGACGTTGATTTCATGGCTGAGTGATATTCCATTGTACATGAGGACCACAACTTCTTTATCCATTTTTCTCTTTCCTAGGATATTTAAGGTGTAATGAAGTGGGGGTTTTTGTCAACAGAGCAGCCCTAAACTGTGGGGTGCCTGTGTCTTGCTGATTTTTAGTTTTCCCAATTTATACGCCCATGAGTGGAAGTGCCCTATGCTCTCCAAGCTGTGTTTTTTAGATATTTCAGAACACACCGTACACTTCTCCAGAGTGGCTGTTGGCAATTTACATCCCACCCATCAGCGTAGCAAGGCTCCCATTTCTCCATGGCCGGTCCTGCATTTCTGGTTTGGACACTTTTTTCCGCATGGCCCTTTTGCCCGCTGGGAAGCGAGACTTCTTTGGAGCGCTGATTGGCCTTTCCAGGTTGCTTGGTTGGCCAAAAAGGGCGTATGCGTTTTTTCCTGAATATATTCAGGAAAAAACGCATACGCCCTTTTTGGCCAAGGGCATCATTGTCCACGTTTTGCCGCTTTTCATGTGCTTTCAAGGCGATTCGAATCTACCTCCTGAAATCTGTTTCCTGCAATTCTGCCTTGCTTTCAAAGCCTCTTCGTTGCCTTCCCTTAATATATTTGTGGACGAGAGGTATCATTTAAAACTCTGCAGGTTTGTGAATTGCAGTGCCCCTGAGCTCCATTTTTCAACTCGCTTTTTTGGGAGCTGGCTGCAAAAGCGCAGGATTGCTTCAGGCCCTCTTCTGGTTCTGGGGGGCAGGCTGAGCTTGTGCTTAATTATTCTTCCTGATGGGAAAATAGAGTGACCTGTGCCTGTCCCAACACCTAGAGCTAGTCTCTCATTGGTTCCCTTTCTTCCCGTTCATCCTCAGGACAAATTGCAACCTGTACGGAACAGGAGGTTAAAGGTGCTGATTCTCCAAGGAGGGAGATGGCTAGTAAATCGGCTGGAATGGCAAACCCGAGCAAAGGAGATGAGAAATGAGGTGCGTTTTAGAAACCTTTCCCGATCACACGGTGTACCATCTTCTGGGTTTCTCATGCCTGTTTTCGACGTAGGAAGATGCCCTTGAACCTGGAGATTTGGGACCCATGGGATGGGTACCATGCAGTATTACTTGAAAGGGTCTGCGTTGGCTCACCCAACCTCACCGAACCTCTCAGCCCCAAGAGTGTCCACCCTTATGTCTCAATCAGCTGTGGGTCTAGATATGGTCAATCCAGGTTGCATCACAGCCCCTGAACGAATTTTGCAAGAATTTCTCTCTCTTTCACTGCCTTTGTTTCACGGGTTTTGAAAAGTAATTTATTTTTATAATGGGGTTTAGCTGCTTTTCACGGCTGTGTTTATGCCGCTTTACACCCCCTTGACTCACTTACAGAGAGATATCAATACATAGGTTTGAAGATTCTTACTAGTCAGATATATTCTTGTGCGGTGAATAGGGGGTGTTGAGTCCAGTTCACTGAAAAAGGAATAGGTCTTGTCTCTTACATATTGGGTTTATGGAACGGTATCGGAGCTAATTTGAAACCCTTGTTTTATGCATCACCCCACCTCACCTTTCCCGTTCAGCAGCCATAGTGTGTTTTCTAAACGTGTGACTCTGTTCTGTTTTGTAATTCAGTTCAAGTGTAGCGGTTTTTACATTCCCTCTCTAAGTGATATCTTATGATAAGTGTCTTTTTCTGTGTGACTTATTTCACTTAGAATCGTCGTACCTAAATCCACTCATCGTGCTGCTACTAGCCTTATGACGTGGATTTCATGGCTGAGTGATATTCCATTGTACATGAGGACCACCACTTCTTTATCCATTTTTCTCTTTCCTAGGATATTTAAGGTGTAATGAAGTGGGGGTTCTTGTCAACAGAGCAGCCCTAAACTTTGGGGTGCCTGTGTCTTGCTGATTTTTAGTTTTCCCAATTTATACGCCCATGAGTGGAAGTGCCCTATGCTCTCCAAGCTGTGTTTTTTAGATGTTTCAGAACACACCGTACACTTCTCCAGAGTGGCTGTTGGCAATTTACATCCCACCCATCAGCGTAGCAATGCTCCCATTTCTCCATGGCCGGTCCTGCATTTCTGGTTTGGACACTTTTTTCCGCATGGCCCTTTTGCCCGCTGGGAAGCGAGACTTCTTTGGAGCGCTGATTGGCCTTTCCAGGTTGCTTGGTTGGCCAAAAAGGGCGTATGCGTTTTTTCCTGAATATATTCAGGAAAAAACGCATACGCCCTTTTTGGCCAAGGGCATCATTGTCCACGTTTTGCCGCTTTTCATGTGCTTTCAAGGCGATTCGAATCTACCTCCTGAAATCTGTTTCCTGCAATTCTGCCTTGCTTTCAAAGCCTCTTCGTTGCCTTCCCTTAATATATTTGTGGACGAGAGGTATCATTTAAAACTCTGCAGGTTTGTGAATTGCAGTGCCCCTGAGCTCCATTTTTCAACTCGCTTTTTTGGGAGCTGGCCGCAAAAGCGCAGGATTGCTTCAGGCCCTCTTCTCGTTCTGGGGGGCAGGCTGAGCTTGTGCTTAATTCTTCTTCCTGATGGGAAAATAGAGTGACCTGTGCCTGTCCCAACACCTAGAGCTAGTCTCTCATTGGTTCCCCCTCTTCCCGTTCATCCTCAGGACAAATTGCAACCTGTACGGAACAGGAGGTTAAAGGTGCTGATTCTCCAAGGAGGGAGATGGCTAGTAAATCGGCTGGAATGGCGAACCCGAGCAAAGGAGATGAGAAATGAGGTGCGTTTTAGAAACCTTTCCCGATCCCACGGTGTACCATCTTCTGGGTTTCTCATGCCTGTTTTCGACGTAGGAAGATGCCCTTGAACCTGGAGATTTGGGACCCATGGAATGGGTACCATGCAGTACTACTTGAAAGGGTCTGCGTTGGCTCACCCAACCTCACCGAACCTCTCAGCCCCAAGAGTGTCCACCCTTATGTCTCAATCAGCTGTGGGTCTAGATATGGTCAATCCAGGTTGCATCACAGCCCCTGAACGAATTTTGTAAGAATTTCTCTCTCTTTCACTGTCTTTGTTTCACGGGTTTTGAAAAGTAATTTATTTTTATAATGGGGTTTAGCTGCTTTTCACGGCTGTGTTTATGCCGCTTTACACCCCCTTGACTCACTTACAGAGAGATATCAATACATAGGTTTGAAGATTCTTACTAGTCAGATATATTCTTGTGCTGTGAATAGGGGGTGTTGAGTCCAGTTCACTGAAAAAGGAATAGGTCTTGTCTCTTACATATTGGGTTTATGGAACGGTATCTGAGCTAATTTGAAACCCTTGTTTTATGCATCACCCCACCTCACCTTGCCCGTTCAGCAGCCATAGTGTGTTTCCTAAACGTGTGACTCTGTTCTGTTTTGTAATTCAGTTCAAGTGTAGCGGTTTTTACATTCCCTCTAGAAGTGATATCTTATGATAAGTGTCTTTTTCTGTGTGACTTATTTCACTTAGAATCGTCGTACCTAAATCCACTCATCGTGCTGCTACTAGCCTTATGACGTGGATTTCATGGCTGAGTGATATTCCATTGTACATGAGGACCACAAATTCTTTATCCATTTTTCTCTTTCCTAGGATATTTAAGGTGTAATGAAGTGGGGGTTCTTGTCAACAGAGCAGCCCTAAACTTTGGGGTGCCTGTGTCTTGCTGATTTTTAGTTTTCCCAATTTATACGCCCATGAGTGGAAGTGCCCTATGCTCTCCAAGCTGTGTTTTTTAGATGTTTCAGAACACACCGTACACTTCTCCAGAGTGGCTGTTGGCAATTTACATCCCACCCATCAGCGTAGCAAGGCTCCCATTTCTCCATGGCCGGTCCTGCATTTCTGGTTTGGACACTTTTTTCCGCATGGCTCTTTTGCCCGCTGGGAAGCGAGACTTCTTTGGAGCGCTGATTGGCCTTTCCAGGTTGCTTGGTTGGCCAAAAAGGGCGTATGCGTTTTTTCCTGAATATATTCAGGAAAAAACGCATACGCCCTTTTTGGCCAAGGGCATCATTGTCCACGTTTTGCCGCTTTTCATGTGCTTTCAAGGCGATTCGAATCTACCTCCTGAAATCTGTTTCCTGCAATTCTGCCTTGCTTTCAAAGCCTCTTCGTTGCCTTCCCTTAATATATTTGTGGACGAGAGGTATCATTTAAAACTCTGCAGGTTTGTGAATTGCAGTGCCCCTGAGCTCCATTTTTCAACTCGCTTTTTTGGGAGCTGGCCGCAAAAGCGCAGGATTGCTTCAGGCCCTCTTCTCGTTCTGGGGGGCAGGCTGAGCTTGTGCTTAATTCTTCTTCCTGATGGGAAAATAGAGTGACCTGTGCCTGTCCCAACACCTAGAGCTAGTCTCTCATTGGTTCCCCCTCTTCCCGTTCATCCTCAGGACAAATTGCAACCTGTACGGAACAGGAGGTTAAAGGTGCTGATTCTCCAAGGAGGGAGATGGCTAGTAAATCGGCTGGAATGGCGAACCCGAGCAAAGGAGATGAGAAATGAGGTGCGTTTTAGAAACCTTTCCCGATCCCACGGTGTACCATCTTCTGGGTTTCTCATGCCTGTTTTCGACGTAGGAAGATGCCCTTGAACCTGGAGATTTGGGACCCATGGGATGGGTACCATGCAGTACTACTTGAAAGGGTCTGCGTTGGCTCACCCAACCTCACCGAACCTCTCAGCCCCAAGAGTGTCCACCCTTATGTCTCAATCAGCTGTGGGTCTAGATATGGTCAATCCAGGTTGCATCACAGCCCCTGAACGAATTTTGTAAGAATTTCTCTCTCTTTCACTGTCTTTGTTTCACGGGTTTTGAAAAGTAATTTATTTTTATAATGGGGTTTAGCTGCTTTTCACGGCTGTGTTTATGCCGCTTTACACCCCCTTGACTCACTTACAGAGAGATATCAATACATAGGTTTGAAGATTCTTACTAGTCAGATATATTCTTGTGCTGTGAATAGGGGGTGTTGAGTCCAGTTCACTGAAAAAGGAATAGGTCTTGTCTCTTACATATTGGGTTTATGGAACGGTATCTGAGCTAATTTGAAACCCTTGTTTTATGCATCACCCCACCTCACCTTGCCCGTTCAGCAGCCATAGTGTGTTTCCTAAACGTGTGACTCTGTTCTGTTTTGTAATTCAGTTCAAGTGTAGCGGTTTTTACATTCCCTCTAGAAGTGATATCTTATGATAAGTGTCTTTTTCTGTGTGACTTATTTCACTTAGAATCGTCGTACCTAAATCCACTCATCGTGCTGCTACTAGCCTTATGACGTGGATTTCATGGCTGAGTGATATTCCATTGTACATGAGGACCACAAATTCTTTATCCATTTTTCGCTTTCCTAGGTTACTTAAGGTGTAATGAAGTGGGGGTTCTTGTCAACAGAGCAGCTCTAAACTTTGGGGTGCCTGTGTCTTGCTGATTTTTATTTTTCCCAATTTATACGCACATGAGTGGAAGTGCCCTATGCTCTCCAAGCTGTGTTTTTTAGATATTTCAGAACACACCGTACACTTCTCCAGAGTGGCTGTTGGCAATTTACATCCCACCCATCAGCGTAGCAACGCTCCCATTTCTCCCTGGCCGGTCCTGCATTTCTGGTTTGGACACTGTTTTCCGCATGGCCCTTTTGCCCGCTGGGAAGCGAGACTTCTTTGGAGCGCTGATTGGCCTTTCCAGGTTGCTTGGTTGGCCAAAAAGGGCGTATGCGTTTTTTCCTGAATATATTCAGGAAAAAACGCATACGCCCTTTTTGGCCAAGGGCATCATTGTCCACGTTTTGCCGCTTTTCATGTGCTTTCAAGGCGATTCGAATCTACCTCCTGAAATCTGTTTCCTGCAATTCTGCCTTGCTTTCAAAGCCTCTTCGTTGCCTTCCCTTAATATATTTGTGGACGAGAGGTATCATTTAAAACTCTGCAGGTTTGTGAATTGCAGTGCCCCTGAGCTCCATTTTTCAACTCGCTTTTTTGGGAGCTGGCCGCAAAAGCGCAGGATTGCTTCAGGCCCTCTTCTGGTTCTGGGGGGCAGGCTGAGCTTGTGCTTAATTCTTCTTCCTGATGGGAAAATAGAGTGACCTGTGCCTGTCCCAACACCTAGAGCTAGTCTCTCATTGGTTCCCCCTCTTCCCGTTCATCCTCAGGACAAATTGCAACCTGTACGGAACAGGAGGTTAAAGGTGCTGATTCTCCAAGGAGGGAGATGGCTAGTAAATCGGCTGGAATGGCGAACCCGAGCAAAGGAGATGAGAAATGAGGTGCGTTTTAGAAACCTTTCCCGATCACACGGTGTACCATCTTCTGGGTTTCTCATGCCTGTTTTCGACGTAGGAAGATGCCCTTGAACCTGGAGATTTGGGACCCATGGGATGGGTACCATGCAGTATTACTTGAAAGGGTCTGCGTTGGCTCACCCAACCTCACCGAACCTCTCAGCCCCAAGAGTGTCCACCCTTATGTCTCAATCAGCTGTGGGTCTAGATATGGTCAATCCAGGTTGCATCACAGCCCCTGAACGAATTTTGTAAGAATTTCTCTCTCTTTCACTGTCTTTGTTTCACGGGTTTTGAAAAGTAATTTATTTTTATAATGGGGTTTAGCTGCTTTTCACGGCTGTGTTTATGCCGCTTTACACCCCCTTGACTCACTTACAGAGAGATATCAATACATAGGTTTGAAGATTCTTACTAGTCAGATATATTCTTGTGCGGTGAATAGGGGGTGTTGAGCCCAGTTCACTGAAAAAGGAATAGGTCTTGTCTCTTACATATTGGGTTTATGGAACGGTATCTGAGCTAATTTGAAACCCTTGTTTTATGCATCACCCCACCTCACCTTTCCCATTCAGCAGCCATAGTGTGTTTCCTAAATGTGTGACTCTGTTCTGTTTTGCAATTCAGTTCAAGTGTAGCTGGTTTTACATTCCCTCTAGAAGTGATATCTTATGATAAGTGTCTTTTTCTGTGTGACTTATTTCACTTAGAATCGTCGTACCTAAATCCACTCATCGTGCTGCTACTAGCCTTATGACGTTGATTTCATGGCTGAGTGATATTCCATTGTACATGAGGACCACAACTTCTTTATCCATTTTTCTCTTTCTTAGGATATTTAAGGTGTAATGAAGTGGGGGTTCTTGTCAACAGAGCAGCCCTAAACTTTGGGGTGCCTGTGTCTTGCTGATTTTTAGTTTTCCCAATTTATACGCCCATGAGTGGAAGTGCCCTATGCTCTCCAAGCTGTGTTTTTTAGATGTTTCAGAACACACCGTACACTTCTCCAGAGTGGCTGTTGGCAATTTACATCCCACCCATCAGCGTAGCAAGGCTCCCATTTCTCCATGGCCGGTCCTGCATTTCTGGTTTGGACACTGTTTTCCGCATGGCCCTTTTGCCCGCTGGGAAGCGAGACTTCTTTGGAGCGCTGATTGGCCTTTCCAGGTTGCTTGGTTGGCCAAAAAGGGCGTATGCGTTTTTTCCTGAATATATTCAGGAAAAAACGCATACGCCCTTTTTGGCCAAGGGCATCATTGTCCACGTTTTGCCGCTTTTCATGTGCTTTCAAGGCGATTCGAATCTACCTCCTGAAATCTGTTTCCTGCAATTCTGCCTTGCTTTCAAAGCCTCTTCGTTGCCTTCCCTTAATATATTTGTGGACGAGAGGTATCATTTAAAACTCTGCAGGTTTGTGAATTGCAGTGCCCCTGAGCTCCATTTTTCAACTCGCTTTTTTGGGAGCTGGCCGCAAAAGCGCAGGATTGCTTCAGGCCCTCTTCTGGTTCTGGGGGGCAGGCTGAGCTTGTGCTTAATTCTTCTTCCTGATGGGAAAATAGAGTGACCTGTGCCTGTCCCAACACCTAGAGCTAGTCTCTCATTGGTTCCCCCTCTTCCCGTTCATCCTCAGGACAAATTGCAACCTGTACGGAACAGGAGGTTAAAGGTGCTGATTCTCCAAGGAGGGAGATGGCTAGTAAATCGGCTGGAATGGCAAACCCGAGCAAAGGAGATGAGAAATGAGGTGCGTTTTAGAAACCTTTCCCGATCACACGGTGTACCATCTTCTGGGTTTCTCATGCCTGTTTTCGACGTAGGAAGATGCCCTTGAACCTGGAGATTTGGGACCCATGGGATGGGTACCATGCAGTACTACTTGAAAGGGTCTGCGTTGGCTCACCCAACCTCACCGAACCTCTCAGCCCCAAGAGTATCCACCCTTATGTCTCAATCAGCTGTGGGTCTAGATATGGTCAATCCAGGTTGCATCACAGCCCCTGAACGAATTTTGTAAGAATTTCTCTCTCTTTCACTGTCTTTGTTTCACGGGTTTTGAAAAGTAATTTATTTTTATAATGGGGTTTAGCTGCTTTTCACGGCTGTGTTTATGCCGCTTTACACCCCCTTGACTCACTTACAGAGAGATATCAATACATAGGTTTGAAGATTCTTACTAGTCAGATATATTCTTGTGCGGTGAATAGGGGGTGTTGAGTCCAGTTCACTGAAAAAGGAATAGGTCTTGTCTCTTACATATTGGGTTTATGGAACGGTATCGGAGCTAATTTGAAACCCATGTTTTATGCATCACCGCACCTCACCTTTCTCGTTCAGCAGCCATAGTGTGTTTCCTAAACGTGTGACTTTGTTCTGTTTTGTAATTCAGTTCAAGTGTAGCGGTTTTTACATTCCCTCTCTAAGTGATATCTTATGATAAGTGTCTTTTTCTGTGTGACTTATTTCACTTAGAATCGTCGTACCTAAATCCACTCATCGTGCTGCTACTAGCCTTATGACGTGGATTTCATGGCTGAGTGATATTCCATTGTACATGAGGACCACAACTTCTTTATCCATTTTTCTCTTTCCTAGGATATTTAAGGTGTAATGAAGTGGGGGTTCTTGTCAACAGAGCAGCCCTAAACTTTGGGGTGCCTGTGTCTTGCTGATTTTTAGTTTTCCCAATTTATACGCCCATGAGTGGAAGTGCCCTATGCTCTCCAAGCTGTGTTTTTTAGATGTTTCAGAACACACCGTACACTTCTCCAGAGTGGCTGTTGGCAATTTACATCCCAACCATCAGCGTAGCAAGGCTCCCATTTCTCCATGGCCGGTCCTGCATTTCTGGTTTGGACACTTTTTTCCGCATGGCCCTTTTGCCCGCTGGGAAGCGAGACTTCTTTGGAGCGCTGATTGGCCTTTCCAGGTTGCTTGGTTGGCCAAAAAGGGCGTATGCGTTTTTTCCTGAATATATTCAGGAAAAAACGCATACGCCCTTTTTGGCCAAGGGCATCATTGTCCACGTTTTGCCACTTTTCATGTGCTTTCAAGGCGAGTCGAATCTACCTCCTGAAATCTGTTTCCTGCAATTCTGCCTTGCTTTCAAAGCCTCTTCGTTGCCTTCCCTTAATATATTTGTGGACGAGAGGTATCATTTAAAACTCTGCAGGTTTGTGAATTGCAGTGCCCCTGAGCTCCATTTTTCAACTCGCTTTTTTGGGAGCTGGCCGCAAAAGCGCAGGATTGCTTCAGGCCCTCTTCTGGTTCTGGGGGGCAGGCTGAGCTTGTGCTTAATTCTTCTTCCTGATGGGAAAATAGAGTGACCTGTGCCTGTCCCAACACCTAGAGCTAGTCTCTCATTGGTTCCCCCTCTTCCCGTTCATCCTCAGGACAAATTGCAACCTGTACGGAACAGGAGGTTAAAGGTGCTGATTCTCCAAGGAGGGAGATGGCTAGTAAATCGGCTGGAATGGCGAACCCGAGCAAAGGAGATGAGAAATGAGGTGCGTTTTAGAAACCTTTCCCGATCACACGGTGTACCATCTTCTGGGTTTCTCATGCCTGTTTTCGACGTAGGAAGATGCCCTTGAACCTGGAGATTTGGGACCCATGGGATGGGTACCATGCAGTACTACTTGAAAGGGTCTGCGTTGGCTCACCCAACCTCACCGAACCTCTCAGCCCCAAGAGTGTCCACCCTTATGTCTCAATCAGCTGTGGGTCTAGATATGGTCAATCCAGGTTGCATCACAGCCCCTGAACGAATTTTGTAAGAATTTCTCTCTCTTTCACTGTCTTTGTTTCACGGGTTTTGAAAAGTAATTTATTTTTATAATGGGGTTTAGCTGCTTTTCACGGCTGTGTTTATGCCGCTTTACACCCCCTTGACTCACTTACAGAGAGATATCAATACATAGGTTTGAAGATTCTTACTAGTCAGATATATTCTTGTGCGGTGAATAGGGGGTGTTGAGTCCAGTTCACTGAAAAAGGAATAGGTCTTGTCTCTTACATATTGGGTTTATGGAACGGTATCGGAGCTAATTTGAAACCCTTGTTTTATGCATCACCGCACCTCACCTTTCTCGTTCAGCAGCCATAGTGTGTTTCCTAAACGTTTGACTCTGTTCTGTTTTGTAATTCAGTTCAAGTGTAGCGGTTTTTACATTCCCTCTCTAAGTGATATCTTATGATAAGTGTCTTTTTCTGTGTGACTTATTTCACTTAGAATCGTCGTACCTAAATCCACTCATCGTGCTGCTACTAGCCTTATGACGTGGATTTCATGGCTGAGTGATATTCCATTGTACATGAGGACCACAACTTCTTTATCCATTTTTCTCTTTCCTAGGATATTTAAGGTGTAATGAAGTGGGGGTTCTTGTCAACAGAGCAGCCCTAAACTTTGGGGTGCCTGTGTCTTGCTGATTTTTAGTTTTCCCAATTTATACGCCCATGAGTGGAAGTGCCCTATGCTCTCCAAGCTGTGTTTTTTAGATGTTTCAGAACACACCGTACACTTCTCCAGAGTGGCTGTTGGCAATTTACATCCCAACCATCAGCGTAGCAAGGCTCCCATTTCTCCATGGCCGGTCCTGCATTTCTGGTTTGGACACTTTTTTCCGCATGGCCCTTTTGCCCGCTGGGAAGCGAGACTTCTTTGGAGCGCTGATTGGCCTTTCCAGGTTGCTTGGTTGGCCAAAAAGGGCGTATGCGTTTTTTCCTGAATATATTCAGGAAAAAACGCATACGCCCTTTTTGGCCAAGGGCATCATTGTCCACGTTTTGCCACTTTTCATGTGCTTTCAAGGCGAGTCGAATCTAACTCCTGAAATCTGTTTCCTGCAATTCTGCCTTGCTTTCAAAGCCTCTTCGTTGCCTTCCCTTAATATATTTGTGGACGAGAGGTATCATTTAAAACTCTGCAGGTTTGTGAATTGCAGTGCCCCTGAGCTCCATTTTTCAACTCGCTTTTTTGGGAGCTGGCCGCAAAAGCGCAGGATTGCTTCAGGCCCTCTTCTGGTTCTGGGGGGCAGGCTGAGCTTGTGCTTAATTCTTCTTCCTGATGGGAAAATAGAGTGACCTGTGCCTGTCCCAACACCTAGAGCTAGTCTCTCATTGGTTCCCCCTCTTCCCCTTCATCCTCAGGACAAATTGCAACCTGTACGGAACAGGAGGTTAAAGGTGCTGATTCTCCAAGGAGGGAGATGGCTAGTAAATCGGCTGGAATGGCGAACCCGAGCAAAGGAGATGAGAAATGAGGTGCGTTTTAGAAACCTTTCCCGATCACACGGTGTACCATCTTCTGGGTTTCTCATGCCTGTTTTCGACGTAGGAAGATGCCCTTGAACCTGGAGATTTGGGACCCATGGGATGGGTACCATGCAGTATTACTTGAAAGGGTCTGCGTTGGCTCACCCAACCTCACCGAACCTCTCAGCCCCAAGAGTGTCCACCCTTATGTCTCAATCAGCTGTGGGTCTAGATATGGTCAATCCAGGTTGCATCACAGCCCCTGAACGAATTTTGTAAGAATTTCGCTCTCTTTCACTGTCTTTGTTTCACGGGTTTTGAAAAGTAATTTATTTTTATAATGGGGTTTAGCTGCTTTTCACGGCTGTGTTTATGCCGCTTTACACCCCCTTGACTCACTTACAGAGAGATATCAATACATAGGTTTGAAGATTCTTACTAGTCAGATATATTCTTGTGTGGTGAATAGGGGGTGTTGAGTCCAGTTCACTGAAAAAGGAATAGGTCTTGTCTCTTACATATTGGGTTTATGGAACGGTATCTGAGCTAATTTGAAACCCTTGTTTTATGCATCACCCCACCTCACCTTTCCCGTTCAGCAGCCATAGTGTGTTTCCTAAGTGTGTGAATCTGTTCTGTTTTGCAATTCAGTTCAAGAGTAGCGGGTTTTACATTCCTTCTAGAAGTGATATCTTATGATAAGTGTCTTTTTCTGTGTGACTTATTTCACGTAGAATCGTCGTACCTAAATCCACTCATCGTGCTGCTACTAGCCTTATGACGTTGATTTCATGGCTGAGTGATATTCCATTGTACATGAGGACCACCACTTCTTTATCCATTTTTCTCTTTCCTAGGATATTTAAGGTTTAATGAAGTGGGGGTTCTTGTCAACAGAGCAGCCCTAAACTTTGGGGTGCCTGTGTCTTGCTGATTTTTAGTTTTCCCAATTTATACGCCCATGAGTGGAAGTGCCCTATGCTCTCCAAGCTGTGTTTTTTAGATGTTTCAGAACACACCGTACACTTCTCCAGAGTGACTGTTGGCAATTTACATCCCACCCATCAGCGTAGCAAGGCTCCCATTTCTCCATGGCCGGTCCTGCATTTCTGGTTTGGACACTTTTTTCCGCATGGCCCTTTTGCCCGCTGGGAAGCGAGACTTCTTTGGAGCGCTGATTGGCCTTTCCAGGTTGCTTGGTTGGCCAAAAAGGGCGTATGCGTTTTTTCCTGAATATATTCAGGAAAAAACGCATACGCCCTTTTTGGCCAAGGGCATCATTGTCCACGTTTTGCCGCTTTTCATGTGCTTTCAAGGCGATTCGAATCTACCTCCTGAAATCTGTTTCCTGCAATTCTGCCTTGCTTTCAAAGCCTCTTCGTTGCCTTCCCTTAATATATTTGTGGACGAGAGGTATCATTTAAAACTCTGCAGGTTTGTGAATTGCAGTGCCCCTGAGCTCCATTTTTCAACTCGCTTTTTTGGGAGCTGGCCGCAAAAGCGCAGGATTGCTTCAGGCCCTCTTCTCGTTCTGGGGGGCAGGCTGAGCTTGTGCTTAATTCTTCTTCCTGATGGGAAAATAGAGTGACCTGTGCCTGTCCCAACACCTAGAGCTAGTCTCTCATTGGTTCCCCCTCTTCCCGTTCATCCTCAGGACAAATTGCAACCTGTACGGAACAGGAGGTTAAAGGTGCTGATTCTCCAAGGAGGGAGATGGCTAGTAAATCGGCTGGAATGGCGAACCCGAGCAAAGGAGATGAGAAATGAGGTGCGTTTTAGAAACCTTTCCCGATCACACGGTGTACCATTTTCTGGGTTTCTCATGCCTGTTTTCGACGTAGGAAGATGCCCTTGAACCTGGAGATTTGGGACCCATGGGATGGGTACCATGCAGTACTACTTGAAAGGGTCTGCGTTGGCTCACCCAACCTCACCGAACCTCTCAGCCCCAAGAGTGTCCACCCTTATGTCTCAATCAGCTGTGGGTCTAGATATGGTCAATCCAGGTTGCATCACAGCCCCTGAACGAATTTTGTAAGAATTTCTCTCTCTTTCACTGTCTTTGTTTCACGGGTTTTGAAAAGTAATTTATTTTTATAATGGGGTTTAGCTGCTTTTCACGGCTGTGTTTATGCCGCTTTACACCCCCTTGACTCACTTACAGAGAGATATCAATACATAGGTTTGAAGATTCTTACTAGTCAGATATATTCTTGTGCGGTGAATAGGGGGTGTTGAGTCCAGTTCACTGAAAAAGGAATAGGTCTTGTCTCTTACATATTGGGTTTATGGAACGGTATCGGAGCAAATTTGAAACCCTTGTTTTATGCATCACCCCACCTCACCTTTCCCGTTCAGCAGCCATAGTGTGTTTCCTAAACGTGTGACTCTGTTCTGTTTTGTAATTCAGTTCAAGTGTAGCGGTTTTTACATTCCCTCTCTAAGTGATATCTTATGATAAGTGTCTTTTTCTGTGTGACTTATTTCACTTAGAATCGTCGTACCTAAATCCACTCATCGTGCTGCTACTAGCCTTATGACGTGGATTTCATGGCTGAGTGATATTCCATTGTACATGAGGACCACAACTTCTTTATCCATTTTTCTCTTTCCTAGGATATTTAAGGTGTAATGAAGTGGGGGTTCTTGTCAACAGAGCAGCCCTAAACTTTGGGTTGCCTGTGTCTTGCTGATTTTTAGTTTTCCCAATTTATACGCCCATGAGTGGAAGTGCCCTATGCTCTCCAAGCTGTGTTTTTTAGATGTTTCAGAACACACCGTACACTTCTCCAGAGTGGCTGTTGGCAATTTACATCCCACCCATCAGCGTAGCAAGGCTCCCATTTCTCCATGGCCGGTCCTGCATTTCTGGTTTGGACACTTTTTTCCGCATGGCCCTTTTGCCCGCTGGGAAGCGAGACTTCTTTGGAGCACTGATTGGCCTTTCCAGGTTGCTTGGTTGGCCAAAAAGGGCGTATGCGTTTTTTCCTGAATATATTCAGGAAAAAACGCATACGCCCTTTTTGGCCAAGGGCATCATTGTCCACGTTTTGCCGCTTTTCATGTGCTTTCAAGGCGATTCGAATCTACCTCCTGAAATCTGTTTCCTGCAATTCTGCCTTGCTTTCAAAGCCTCTTCGTTGCCTTCCCTTAATATATTTGTGGACGAGAGGTATCATTTAAAACTCTGCAGGTTTGTGAATTGCAGTGCCCCTGAGCTCCATTTTTCAACTCGCTTTTTTGGGAGCTGGCCGCAAAAGCGCAGGATTGCTTCAGGCCCTCTTCTGGTTCTGGGGGGCAGGCTGAGCTTGTGCTTAATTCTTCTTCCTGATGGGAAAATAGAGTGACCTGTGCCTGTCCCAACACCTAGAGCTAGTCTCTCATTGGTTCCCCCTCTTCCCGTTCATCCTCAGGACAAATTGCAACCTGTACGGAACAGGAGGTTAAAGGTGCTGATTCTCCAAGGAGGGAGATGGCTAGTAAATCGGCTGGAATGGCGAACCCGAGCAAAGGAGATGAGAAATGAGGTGCGTTTTAGAAACCTTTCCCGATCACACGGTGTACCATCTTCTGGGTTTCTCATGCCTGTTTTCGACGTAGGAAGATGCCCTTGAACCTGGAGATTTGGGACCCATGGGATGGGTACCATGCAGTATTACTTGAAAGGGTCTGCGTTGGCTCACCCAACCTCACCGAAACTCTCAGCCCCAAGAGTGTCCACCCTTATGTCTCAATCAGCTGTGGGTCTAGATATGGTCAATCCAGGTTGCATCACAGCCCCTGAACGAATTTTGTAAGAATTTCTCTCTCTTTCACTGTCTTTGTTTCACGGGTTTTGAAAAGTAATTTATTTTTATAATGGGGTTTAGCTGCTTTTCACGGCTGTGTTTATGGCGCTTTACACCCCCTTGACTCACTTACAGAGAGATATCAATACATAGGTTTGAAGATTCTTACTAGTCAGATATATTCTTGTGCGGTGAATAGGGGGTGTTGAGTCCAGTTCACTGAAAAAGGAATAGTTATTGTCTGTTACATATTGGGTTTATGGAACGGTATCGGAGCTAATTTGAAACCCTTATTTTATGCATCACCCCACCTCACCTTTCCCGTTCAGCAGCCATAGTGTGTTTTCTAAACGTGTGACTCTGTTCTGTTTTGCAATTCAGTTCAAGTTTAGCGGTTTTTACATTCCCTCTATAAGTGATATCTTATGATAAGTGTCTTTTTCTGTGTGACTTATTTCACTTAGAATCGTCGTACCTAAATCCTCTCATCGTGCTGGTTCTAGCCTTATGTAGTTGATTTCATGGCTGAGTGATATTCCATTGTACATGAGGACCACAACTTCTTTATCCATTTTTCTCTCTCCTACGATATTGAAGGTGTAATGAAGTGGGGGTTCTTGTCAACAGAGCAGCCCTAAACTTTGGAGTGCCTGTGTCTTGCTGCTTTTTAGTTTTCCCAATTTATACGGCCATGAGTGGAAGTGCCCTATGCTCTCCAAGCTGTGTTTTTTAGATGTTTCAGAACACACCGTACACTTCTCCAGAGTGGCTGTTGGCAATTTACATCCCACCCATCAGCGTAGCAAGGCTCCCATTTCTCCATGGCCGGTCCTACATTTCTGGTTTGGACACTTTTTTCCGCATGGCCCTTTTGCCCGCTGGGAAGCGAGACTTCTTTGGAGCGCTGATTTGCCTTTCCAGGTTGCTTGGTTGGCCAAAAAGGGCGTATGCGTTTTTTCCTGAATATATTCAGGAAAAAACGCATACGCCCTTTTTGGCCAAGGGCATCATTGTCCACGTTTTGCCGCTTTTCATGTGCTTTCAAGGCGATTCAAATCTACCTCCTGAAATCTGTTTCCTGCAATTCTGCCTTGTTTTCAAAGCCTCTTCGTTGCCATCCCTTAATATATTTGTGGACGAGAGTTATCATTTAAAACTCTGCAGGTCTGTGAATTGCAGTGCCCCTGAGCTCCATTTTTCAACTCGCTTTTTTGGGAGCTGGCCGCAAAAGCGCAGGATTGCTTCAGGCCCTCTTCTGGTTCTGGGGGGCAGGCTGAGCTTGTGCTTAATTCTTCTTCCTGATGGGAAAATAGAGTGACCTGTGCCTGTCCCAACACCTAGAGCTAGTCTCTCATTGGTTCCCCCTCTTCCCGTTCATCATCAGGACAAATTGCAACCTGTACGGAACAGGAGGTTAAAGGTGCTGATTCTCCAAGGAGGGAGATGGCTAGTAAATCGGCTGGAATGGCGAACCCGAGCAAAGGAGATGAGAAATGAGGTGCGTTTTAGAAACCTTTCCCGATCACACGGTGTACCATCTTCTGGGTTTCTCATGCATGTTTTCGATGTAGGAAGATGCCCTTGAACCTGGAGATTTGGGACCCATGGGATGGGTACCATGCAGTATTACTTGAAAGGGTCTGCGTTGGCTCACCCAACCTCACCGAACCTCTCAGCCCCAAGAGTGTCCACCCTTATGTCTCAATCAGCTGTGGGTCTAGATATGGTCAATCCAGGTTGCATCACAGCCCCTGAACGAATTTTGTAAGAATTTCTCTCTCTTTCACTGTCTTTGTTTCACGGGTTTTGAAAAGTAATTTATTTTTATAATGGGGTTTAGCTGCTTTTCACGGCTGTGTTTATGCCGCTTTACACCCCCTTGACTCACTTACAGAGAGATATCAATACATAGGTTTTAAGATTGTTACTAGTCAGATATAGTCTTGTGCGGTGAATAGGGGGTGTTGAGTCCAGTTCACTGAGCATGGAGTAGGTCTTGTCTATTATATATTGGGTTTATGGAACGGTATCTGAGCTAATTAGAAACCCTTGTTTTATGCATCACCCCACCTCACCTTTCCCGTTCAGCAGCCATAGTGTGTTTTCTAAACGTGTGACTCTGTTCTGTTTTGTAATTCAGTTCAAGCGTAGCGGTTTTTACATTCCCTCTATAAGTGATATCTTATGATAAGTGTCTTTTTCTGTATGACTTATTTCACTTAGAATCATCGTACCTACATTCACTCATCGTGCTGCTACTAGTCTTATGATGTTAATTTCATCCTGAGTGATATTCCATTGTACATGAGGACCACAAATTCTTTATCCATTTTTCTCTTTCCTAGGATATTTAAGGTGTAATGAAGTGGGGGTTCTTGTCAACAGAGCAGCCCTAAATTTGGAATGCCTATGTCTTGCTGATTTTTAGTTTTCCCAATTTATACGCCCATGAGTGGAAGTGCCCTATGCTCTCCAAGCTGTGTTTTTTAGATGTTTCAGGACACACCGTACACTTCTCCAGAGTGGCTGTTGGCAATTTACATCCCGCCCATCAGCGTAGCAAGGCTCCGATTTCTCCATGGCCGGTCCTGCATTTCTGGTTTGGACACTTTTTTCCGCATGGCCCTTTTGCCCGATGGGAAGCCAGACATCTTTGTAGCGCTGATTTGCCTTTCTAGGTTGCTTGGTTGGCCAAAAAGGGCGTATGTGTTTTTCCCTGAATATATTCAAGAAAAAACGCATACGCCCTTTTTGGCCAAGGGCATCATTGTTCACGATTTGCCGCTTTTCATGTGCTTTCAAGGCAATTCGAATCTACCTCCTGAAATCTGTTTCCTGCAATTCTGAATTGCTTTCAAGTCCTCTTCGTTGCCTTCCCTCAATATATTTGTGGACGAGAGTTATCACTTATAACTCTGCAGGTTTGTGAATTGCAGTGCCCCTGAGCTCCATTTTTCAAGTTGCTTTTTTGGGAGCTGGCCGCAAAAGCGCAGGATTGCTTCAGGACCTATTCTGGTTCCGGTGGGCAGGCTAAGCATGTGGTTAATTCTTCTTCCTGATGGCAAAATACAGAGACCTGGGGCTGTCCCAACACCTAGAGCTAGTCTCTCATTGGTTCCCCCTCTTCCCGTTCATCCTCAGGACAAATTGCAACCTGTACGGAACAGGAGGTTAAAGGTGCCGATTCTCCAAGGAGCGAGATGGCTAGTAAAGCGGCTGAAATGGTGAACCTGAACACAAGTAGATGAGAAATGAGGTGCGTTTTAGAAACCTTTCCCCATTACACGGTGTACAATCTTCTGGGTTTCTCATGCAAGTTTTCGACGTAGGAAGATGCCCTAGAACCTGGAGATTTGGGGCCCATGGGATGGGTACCTGCAGTGTTACTGTAAAGGGTCTGCGTTGGCTCACCCAACCTCACCAAACCTCTCAGCCCCAAGAGTGTCCACCCTTATGTCTCAATCAGCTGTGGGTCTAGATATGGTCAATCCAGGTTGCATCAAAGCCCCTGAACGAATTTTGTAAGAATTTCTATCTCTTTCACTGTCTTGGTTTCATGGGTTTTGAAAAGGAATTTATTTTTATAATGGGGTATAGCTGCTTTTCACGGCTGTGTTTATGCCGCTTTACACCCCACCCCTTGACTCACTTACAGAGAGTTATCAATACATAGGTTTGAAGATTCTTACTAGTCAGATATATTCTTGTGCGGTAAATAGGGGTTGTTGAGTCCAGTTCACTGAGCAAGGAGTAGGTCTTGTCTATTACATATTGGGTTTATGGAACGGTATCTGAGCTAATTTGAAACCCTTGTTTTATGCATCACCCCACCTCAACTTTCCCGTTCAGCAGCCGTAGTGTGTTTTCTAAACGTGTGACTCTGTTCTGTTTTGTAATTCAGTTCAAGCGTAGCGGTTTTTACATTCCCTCTCTAAGTGATATCTTATGATAAGTGTCTTTTTCTGTGTGACTTATTTCACTTAGAATCGTCGTACCTAAATCCACTCATCGTGCTGCTACTAGCCTTATGACGTTGATTTCATGGCTGAGTGATATTCCATTGTACATGAGGACCACAACTTCTTTATCCATTTTTCTCTTTCCTAGGATATTTAAGGTGTAATGAAGTGGGGGTTCTTGTCAACAGAGCAGGCCTAAACTTTGGGGTGCCTGTGTCTTGCTGATTTTTAGTTTTCCCAATTTATACGCCCATGAGTGGAAGTGCCCTATGCTCTCCAAGCTGTGTTTTTTAGATGTTTCAGAACACACCGTACACTTCTCCAGAGTGGCTGTTGGCAATTTACATCCCACCCATCAGCGTAGCAAGGCTCCCATTTCTCCATGGCCGGTCCTGCATTTCTGGTTTGGACACTTTTTTCCGCATGGCCCTTTTGCCCGCTGGGAAGCGAGACTTCTTTGGAGCACTGATTGGCCTTTCCAGGTTGCTTGGTTGGCCAAAAAGGGCGTATGCGTTTTTTCCTGAATATATTCAGGAAAAAACGCATACGCCCTTTTTGGCCAAGGGCATCATTGTCCACGTTTTGCCGCTTTTCATGTGCTTTCAAGGCGATTCGAATCTACCTCCTGAAATCTGTTTCCTGCAATTCTGCCTTGCTTTCAAAGCCTCTTCGTTGCCTTCCCTTAATATATTTGTGGACGAGAGGTATCATTTAAAACTCTGCAGGTTTGTGAATTGCAGTGCCCCTGAGCTCCATTTTTCAACTCGCTTTTTTGGGAGCTGGCCGCAAAAGCGCAGGATTGCTTCAGGCCCTCTTCTGGTTCTGGGGGGCAGGCTGAGCTTGTGCTTAATTCTTCTTCCTGATGGGAAAATAGAGTGACCTGTGCCTGTCCCAACACCTAGAGCTAGTCTCTCATTGGTTCCCCCTCTTCCCGTTCATCCTCAGGACAAATTGCAACCTGTACGGAACAGGAGGTTAAAGGTGCTGATTCTCCAAGGAGGGAGATGGCTAGTAAATCGGCTGGAATGGCGAACCCGAGCAAAGGAGATGAGAAATGAGGTGCGTTTTAGAAACCTTTCCCGATCACACGGTGTACCATCTTCTGGGTTTCTCATGCCTGTTTTCGACGTACGAAGATGCCCTTGAACCTGGAGATTTGGGACCCATGGGATGGGTACCATGCAGTATTACTTGAAAGGGTCTGCGTTGGCTCACCCAACCTCACCGAACCTCTCAGCCCCAAGAGTGCCCACCCTTATGTCTCAATCAGCTGTGGGTCTAGATATGGTCAATCCAGGTTGCATCACAGCCCCTGAACGAATTTTGTAAGAATTTCTCTGTCTTTCACTGTCTTTGTTTCACTGGTTTTGAAAAGTAATTTATTTTTATAATGGGGTTTAGCTGCTTTTCACGGCTGTGTTTATGGCGCTTTACACCCCCTTGACTCACTTACAGAGAGATATCAATACATAGGTTTGAAGATTCTTACTAGTCAGATATATTCTTGTGCGGTGAATAGGGGGTGTTGAGTCCAGTTCACTGAAAAAGGAATAGTTATTGTCTGTTACATATTGGGTTTATGGAACGGTATCTGAGCTCATTTGAAACCCTTATTTTATGCATCACCCCACCTCACCTTTCCCGTTCAGCAGCCATAGTGTGTTTTCTAAACGTGTGACTCTGTTCTGTTTTGCAATTCAGTTCAAGTTTAGCGGTTTTTACATTCCCTCTATAAGTGATATCTTATGATAAGTGTCTTTTTCTGTGTGACTTATTTCACTTAGAATCGTCGTACCTAAATCCTCTCATCGTGCTGGTTCTAGCCTTATGTAGTTGATTTCATGGCTGAGTGATATTCCATTGTACATGAGGACCACAACTTCTTTATCCATTTTTCTCTCTCCTACGATATTGAAGGTGTAATGAAGTGGGGGTTCTTGTCAACAGAGCAGCCCTAAACTTTGGAGTGCCTGTGTCTTGCTGCTTTTTAGTTTTCCCAATTTATACGGCCATGAGTGGAAGTGCCCTATGCTCTCCAAGCTGTGTTTTTTAGATGTTTCAGAACACACCGTACACTTCTCCAGAGTGGCTGTTGGCAATTTACATCCCACCCATCAGCGTAGCAAGGCTCCCATTTCTCCATGGCCGGTCCTACATTTCTGGTTTGGACACTTTTTTCCGCATGGCCCTTTTGCCCGCTGGGAAGCGAGACTTCTTTGGAGCGCTGATTTGCCTTTCCAGGTTGCTTGGTTGGCCAAAAAGGGCGTATGCGTTTTTTCCTGAATATATTCAGGAAAAAACGCATACGCCCTTTTTGGCCAAGGGCATCATTGTCCACGTTTTGCCGCTTTTCATGTGCTTTCAAGGCGATTCAAATCTACCTCCTGAAATCTGTTTCCTGCAATTCTGCCTTGTTTTCAAAGCCTCTTCGTTGCCATCCCTTAATATATTTGTGGACGAGAGTTATCATTTAAAACTCTGCAGGTCTGTGAATTGCAGTGCCCCTGAGCTCCATTTTTCAACTCGCTTTTTTGGGAGCTGGCCGCAAAAGCGCAGGATTGCTTCAGGCCCTCTTCTGGTTCTGGGGGGCAGGCTGAGCTTGTGCTTAATTCTTCTTCCTGATGGGAAAATAGAGTGACCTGTGCCTGTCCCAACACCTAGAGCTAGTCTCTCATTGGTTCCCCCTCTTCCCGTTCATCATCAGGACAAATTGCAACCTGTACGGAACAGGAGGTTAAAGGTGCTGATTCTCCAAGGAGGGAGATGGCTAGTAAATCGGCTGGAATGGCGAACCCGAGCAAAGGAGATGAGAAATGAGGTGCGTTTTAGAAACCTTTCCCGATCACACGGTGTACCATCTTCTGGGTTTCTCATGCATGTTTTCGATGTAGGAAGATGCCCTTGAACCTGGAGATTTGGGACCCATGGGATGGGTACCATGCAGTATTACTTGAAAGGGTCTGCGTTGGCTCACCCAACCTCACCGAACCTCTCAGCCCCAAGAGTGTCCACCCTTATGTCTCAATCAGCTGTGGGTCTAGATATGGTCAATCCAGGTTGCATCACAGCCCCTGAACGAATTTTGTAAGAATTTCTCTCTCTTTCACTGTCTTTGTTTCACGGGTTTTGAAAAGTAATTTATTTTTATAATGGGGTTTAGCTGCTTTTCACGGCTGTGTTTATGCCGCTTTACACCCCCTTGACTCACTTACAGAGAGATATCAATACATAGGTTTTAAGATTGTTACTAGTCAGATATAGTCTTGTGCGGTGAATAGGGGGTGTTGAGTCCAGTTCACTGAGCATGGAGTAGGTCTTGTCTATTATATATTGGGTTTATGGAACGGTATCTGAGCTAATTAGAAACCCTTGTTTTATGCATCACCCCACCTCACCTTTCCCGTTCAGCAGCCATAGTGTGTTTTCTAAACGTGTGACTCTGTTCTGTTTTGTAATTCAGTTCAAGCGTAGCGGTTTTTACATTCCCTCTATAAGTGATATCTTATGATAAGTGTCTTTTTCTGTATGACTTATTTCACTTAGAATCATCGTACCTACATTCACTCATCGTGCTGCTACTAGTCTTATGATGTTAATTTCATCCTGAGTGATATTCCATTGTACATGAGGACCACAAATTCTTTATCCATTTTTCTCTTTCCTAGGATATTTAAGGTGTAATGAAGTGGGGGTTCTTGTCAACAGAGCAGCCCTAAATTTGGAATGCCTATGTCTTGCTGATTTTTAGTTTTCCCAATTTATACGCCCATGAGTGGAAGTGCCCTATGCTCTCCAAGCTGTGTTTTTTAGATGTTTCAGGACACACCGTACACTTCTCCAGAGTGGCTGTTGGCAATTTACATCCCGCCCATCAGCGTAGCAAGGCTCCGATTTCTCCATGGCCGGTCCTGCATTTCTGGTTTGGACACTTTTTTCCGCATGGCCCTTTTGCCCGATGGGAAGCCAGACATCTTTGTAGCGCTGATTTGCCTTTCTAGGTTGCTTGGTTGGCCAAAAAGGGCGTATGTGTTTTTCCCTGAATATATTCAAGAAAAAACGCATACGCCCTTTTTGGCCAAGGGCATCATTGTTCACGATTTGCCGCTTTTCATGTGCTTTCAAGGCAATTCGAATCTACCTCCTGAAATCTGTTTCCTGCAATTCTGAATTGCTTTCAAGTCCTCTTCGTTGCCTTCCCTCAATATATTTGTGGACGAGAGTTATCACTTATAACTCTGCAGGTTTGTGAATTGCAGTGCCCCTGAGCTCCATTTTTCAAGTTGCTTTTTTGGGAGCTGGCCGCAAAAGCGCAGGATTGCTTCAGGACCTATTCTGGTTCCGGTGGGCAGGCTAAGCATGTGGTTAATTCTTCTTCCTGATGGCAAAATACAGAGACCTGGGGCTGTCCCAACACCTAGAGCTAGTCTCTCATTGGTTCCCCCTCTTCCCGTTCATCCTCAGGACAAATTGCAACCTGTACGGAACAGGAGGTTAAAGGTGCCGATTCTCCAAGGAGCGAGATGGCTAGTAAAGCGGCTGAAATGGTGAACCTGAACACAAGTAGATGAGAAATGAGGTGCGTTTTAGAAACCTTTCCCCATTACACGGTGTACAATCTTCTGGGTTTCTCATGCAAGTTTTCGACGTAGGAAGATGCCCTAGAACCTGGAGATTTGGGGCCCATGGGATGGGTACCTGCAGTGTTACTGTAAAGGGTCTGCGTTGGCTCACCCAACCTCACCAAACCTCTCAGCCCCAAGAGTGTCCACCCTTATGTCTCAATCAGCTGTGGGTCTAGATATGGTCAATCCAGGTTGCATCAAAGCCCCTGAACGAATTTTGTAAGAATTTCTATCTCTTTCACTGTCTTGGTTTCATGGGTTTTGAAAAGGAATTTATTTTTATAATGGGGTATAGCTGCTTTTCACGGCTGTGTTTATGCCGCTTTACACCCCACCCCTTGACTCACTTACAGAGAGTTATCAATACATAGGTTTGAAGATTCTTACTAGTCAGATATATTCTTGTGCGGTAAATAGGGGTTGTTGAGTCCAGTTCACTGAGCAAGGAGTAGGTCTTGTCTATTACATATTGGGTTTATGGAACGGTATCTGAGCTAATTTGAAACCCTTGTTTTATGCATCACCCCACCTCAACTTTCCCGTTCAGCAGCCGTAGTGTGTTTTCTAAACGTGTGACTCTGTTCTGTTTTGTAATTCAGTTCAAGCGTAGCGGTTTTTACATTCCCTCTCTAAGTGATATCTTATGATAAGTGTCTTTTTCTGTGTGACTTATTTCACTTAGAATCGTCGTACCTAAATCCACTCATCGTGCTGCTACTAGCCTTATGACGTTGATTTCATGGCTGAGTGATATTCCATTGTACATGAGGACCACAACTTCTTTATCCATTTTTCTCTTTCCTAGGATATTTAAGGTGTAATGAAGTGGGGGTTCTTGTCAACAGAGCAGGCCTAAACTTTGGGGTGCCTGTGTCTTGCTGATTTTTAGTTTTCCCAATTTATACGCCCATGAGTGGAAGTGCCCTATGCTCTCCAAGCTGTGTTTTTTAGATGTTTCAGAACACACCGTACACTTCTCCAGAGTGGCTGTTGGCAATTTACATCCCACCCATCAGCGTAGCAAGGCTCCCATTTCTCCATGGCCGGTCCTGCATTTCTGGTTTGGACACTTTTTTCCGCATGGCCCTTTTGCCCGCTGGGAAGCGAGACTTCTTTGGAGCGCTGATTGGCCTTTCCAGGTTGCTTGGTTGGCCAAAAAGGGCGTATGCGTTTTTTCCTGAATATATTCAGGAAAAAACGCATACGCCCTTTTTGGCCAAGGGCATCATTGTCCACGTTTTGCCGCTTTTCATGTGCTTTCAAGGCGATTCGAATCTACCTCCTGAAATCTGTTTCCTGCAATTCTGCCTTGCTTTCAAAGCCTCTTCGTTGCCTTCCCTTAATATATTTGTGGACGAGAGGTATCATTTAAAACTCTGCAGGTTTGTGAATTGCAGTGCCCCTGAGCTCCATTTTTCAACTCGCTTTTTTGGGAGCTGGCCGCAAAAGCGCAGGATTGCTTCAGGCCCTCTTCTGGTTCTGGGGGGCAGGCTGAGCTTGTGCTTAATTCTTCTTCCTGATGGGAAAATAGAGTGACCTGTGCCTGTCCCAACACCTAGAGCTAGTCTCTCATTGGTTCCCCCTCTTCCCGTTCATCATCAGGACAAATTGCAACCTGTACGGAACAGGAGGTTAAAGGTGCTGATTCTCCAAGGAGGGAGATGGCTAGTAAATCGGCTGGAATGGCGAACCCGAGCAAAGGAGATGAGAAATGAGGTGCGTTTTAGAAACCTTTCCCGATCACACGGTGTACCATCTTCTGGGTTTCTCATGCATGTTTTCGATGTAGGAAGATGCCCTTGAACCTGGAGATTTGGGACCCATGGGATGGGTACCATGCAGTATTACTTGAAAGGGTCTGCGTTGGCTCACCCAACCTCACCGAACCTCTCAGCCCCAAGAGTGTCCACCCTTATGTCTCAATCAGCTGTGGGTCTAGATATGGTCAATCCAGGTTGCATCACAGCCCCTGAACGAATTTTGTAAGAATTTCTCTCTCTTTCACTGTCTTTGTTTCACGGGTTTTGAAAAGTAATTTATTTTTATAATGGGGTTTAGCTGCTTTTCACGGCTGTGTTTATGCCGCTTTACACCCCCTTGACTCACTTACAGAGAGATATCAATACATAGGTTTTAAGATTGTTACTAGTCAGATATAGTCTTGTGCGGTGAATAGGGGGTGTTGAGTCCAGTTCACTGAGCATGGAGTAGGTCTTGTCTATTATATATTGGGTTTATGGAACGGTATCTGAGCTAATTAGAAACCCTTGTTTTATGCATCACCCCACCTCACCTTTCCCGTTCAGCAGCCATAGTGTGTTTTCTAAACGTGTGACTCTGTTCTGTTTTGTAATTCAGTTCAAGCGTAGCGGTTTTTACATTCCCTCTATAAGTGATATCTTATGATAAGTGTCTTTTTCTGTATGACTTATTTCACTTAGAATCATCGTACCTACGTTCACTCATCGTGCTGCTACTAGTCTTATGATGTTAATTTCATCCTGAGTGATATTCCATTGTACATGAGGACCACAAATTCTTTATCCATTTTTCTCTTTCCTAGGATATTTAAGGTGTAATGAAGTGGGGGTTCTTGTCAACAGAGCAGCCCTAAATTTGGAATGCCTATGTCTTGCTGATTTTTAGTTTTCCCAATTTATACGCCCATGAGTGGAAGTGCCCTATGCTCTCCAAGCTGTGTTTTTTAGATGTTTCAGGACACACCGTACACTTCTCCAGAGTGGCTGTTGGCAATTTACATCCCGCCCATCAGCGTAGCAAGGCTCCGATTTCTCCATGGCCGGTCCTGCATTTCTGGTTTGGACACTTTTTTCCGCATGGCCCTTTTGCCCGATGGGAAGCCAGACATCTTTGTAGCGCTGATTTGCCTTTCTAGGTTGCTTGGTTGGCCAAAAAGGGCGTATGTGTTTTTCCCTGAATATATTCAAGAAAAAACGCATACGCCCTTTTTGGCCAAGGGCATCATTGTTCACGATTTGCCGCTTTTCATGTGCTTTCAAGGCAATTCGAATCTACCTCCTGAAATCTGTTTCCTGCAATTCTGAATTGCTTTCAAGTCCTCTTCGTTGCCTTCCCTCAATATATTTGTGGACGAGAGTTATCACTTATAACTCTGCAGGTTTGTGAATTGCAGTGCCCCTGAGCTCCATTTTTCAAGTTGCTTTTTTGGGAGCTGGCCGCAAAAGCGCAGGATTGCTTCAGGACCTATTCTGGTTCCGGTGGGCAGGCTAAGCATGTGGTTAATTCTTCTTCCTGATGGCAAAATACAGAGACCTGGGGCTGTCCCAACACCTAGAGCTAGTCTCTCATTGGTTCCCCCTCTTCCCGTTCATCCTCAGGACAAATTGCAACCTGTACGGAACAGGAGGTTAAAGGTGCCGATTCTCCAAGGAGCGAGATGGCTAGTAAAGCGGCTGAAATGGTGAACCTGAACACAAGTAGATGAGAAATGAGGTGCGTTTTAGAAACCTTTCCCCATTACACGGTGTACAATCTTCTGGGTTTCTCATGCAAGTTTTCGACGTAGGAAGATGCCCTAGAACCTGGAGATTTGGGGCCCATGGGATGGGTACCTGCAGTGTTACTGTAAAGGGTCTGCGTTGGCTCACCCAACCTCACCAAACCTCTCAGCCCCAAGAGTGTCCACCCTTATGTCTCAATCAGCTGTGGGTCTAGATATGGTCAATCCAGGTTGCATCAAAGCCCCTGAACGAATTTTGTAAGAATTTCTATCTCTTTCACTGTCTTGGTTTCATGGGTTTTGAAAAGGAATTTATTTTTATAATGGGGTATAGCTGCTTTTCACGGCTGTGTTTATGCCGCTTTACACCCCACCCCTTGACTCACTTACAGAGAGTTATCAATACATAGGTTTGAAGATTCTTACTAGTCAGATATATTCTTGTGCGGTAAATAGGGGTTGTTGAGTCCAGTTCACTGAGCAAGGAGTAGGTCTTGTCTATTACATATTGGGTTTATGGAACGGTATCTGAGCTAATTTGAAACCCTTGTTTTATGCATCACCCCACCTCAACTTTCCCGTTCAGCAGCCGTAGTGTGTTTTCTAAACGTGTGACTCTGTTCTGTTTTGTAATTCAGTTCAAGCGTAGCGGTTTTTACATTCCCTCTCTAAGTGATATCTTATGATAAGTGTCTTTTTCTGTGTGACTTATTTCACTTAGAATCGTCGTACCTAAATCCACTCATCGTGCTGCTACTAGCCTTATGACGTTGATTTCATGGCTGAGTGATATTCCATTGTACATGAGGACCACAACTTCTTTATCCATTTTTCTCTTTCCTAGGATATTTAAGGTGTAATGAAGTGGGGGTTCTTGTCAACAGAGCAGGCCTAAACTTTGGGGTGCCTGTGTCTTGCTGATTTTTAGTTTTCCCAATTTATACGCCCATGAGTGGAAGTGCCCTATGCTCTCCAAGCTGTGTTTTTTAGATGTTTCAGAACACACCGTACACTTCTCCAGAGTGGCTGTTGGCAATTTACATCCCACCCATCAGCGTAGCAAGGCTCCCATTTCTCCATGGCCGGTCCTGCATTTCTGGTTTGGACACTTTTTTCCGCATGGCCCTTTTGCCCGCTGGGAAGCGAGACTTCTTTGGAGCGCTGATTGGCCTTTCCAGGTTGCTTGGTTGGCCAAAAAGGGCGTATGCGTTTTTTCCTGAATATATTCAGGAAAAAACGCATACGCCCTTTTTGGCCAAGGGCATCATTGTCCACGTTTTGCCGCTTTTCATGTGCTTTCAAGGCGATTCGAATCTACCTCCTGAAATCTGTTTCCTGCAATTCTGCCTTGCTTTCAAAGCCTCTTCGTTGCCTTCCCTTAGTATATTTGTGGACGAGAGGTATCATTTAAAACTCTGCAGGTTTGTGAATTGCAGTGCCCCTGAGCTCCATTTTTCAACTCGCTTTTTTGGGAGCTGGCCGCAAAAGCGCAGGATTGCTTCAGGCCCTCTTCTGGTTCTGGGGGGCAGGCTGAGCTTGTGCTTAATTCTTCTTCCTGATGGGAAAATAGAGTGACCTGTGCCTGTCCCAACACCTAGAGCTAGTCTCTCATTGGTTCCCCCTCTTCCCGTTCATCATCAGGACAAATTGCAACCTGTACGGAACAGGAGGTTAAAGGTGCTGATTCTCCAAGGAGGGAGATGGCTAGTAAATCGGCTGGAATGGCGAACCCGAGCAAAGGAGATGAGAAATGAGGTGCGTTTTAGAAACCTTTCCCGATCACACGGTGTACCATCTTCTGGGTTTCTCATGCATGTTTTCGATGTAGGAAGATGCCCTTGAACCTGGAGATTTGGGACCCATGGGATGGGTACCATGCAGTATTACTTGAAAGGGTCTGCGTTGGCTCACCCAACCTCACCGAACCTCTCAGCCCCAAGAGTGTCCACCCTTATGTCTCAATCAGCTGTGGGTCTAGATATGGTCAATCCAGGTTGCATCACAGCCCCTGAACGAATTTTGTAAGAATTTCTCTCTCTTTCACTGTCTTTGTTTCACGGGTTTTGAAAAGTAATTTATTTTTATAATGGGGTTTAGCTGCTTTTCACGGCTGTGTTTATGCCGCTTTACACCCCCTTGACTCACTTACAGAGAGATATCAATACATAGGTTTTAAGATTGTTACTAGTCAGATATAGTCTTGTGCGGTGAATAGGGGGTGTTGAGTCCAGTTCACTGAGCATGGAGTAGGTCTTGTCTATTATATATTGGGTTTATGGAACGGTATCTGAGCTAATTAGAAACCCTTGTTTTATGCATCACCCCACCTCACCTTTCCCGTTCAGCAGCCATAGTGTGTTTTCTAAACGTGTGACTCTGTTCTGTTTTGTAATTCAGTTCAAGCGTAGCGGTTTTTACATTCCCTCTATAAGTGATATCTTATGATAAGTGTCTTTTTCTGTATGACTTATTTCACTTAGAATCATCGTACCTACGTTCACTCATCGTGCTGCTACTAGTCTTATGATGTTAATTTCATCCTGAGTGATATTCCATTGTACATGAGGACCACAAATTCTTTATCCATTTTTCTCTTTCCTAGGATATTTAAGGTGTAATGAAGTGGGGGTTCTTGTCAACAGAGCAGCCCTAAATTTGGAATGCCTATGTCTTGCTGATTTTTAGTTTTCCCAATTTATACGCCCATGAGTGGAAGTGCCCTATGCTCTCCAAGCTGTGTTTTTTAGATGTTTCAGGACACACCGTACACTTCTCCAGAGTGGCTGTTGGCAATTTACATCCCGCCCATCAGCGTAGCAAGGCTCCGATTTCTCCATGGCCGGTCCTGCATTTCAGGTTTGGACACTTTTTTCCGCATGGCCCTTTTGCCCGATGGGAAGCCAGACATCTTTGTAGCGCTGATTTGCCTTTCTAGGTTGCTTGGTTGGCCAAAAAGGGCGTATGTGTTTTTCCCTGAATATATTCAAGAAAAAACGCATACGCCCTTTTTGGCCAAGGGCATCATTGTTCACGATTTGCCGCTTTTCATGTGCTTTCAAGGCAATTCGAATTTACCTCCTGAAATCTGTTTCCTGCAATTCTGAATTGCTTTCAAGTCCTCTTCGTTGCCTTCCCTCAATATATTTGTGGACGAGAGTTATCACTTATAACTCTGCAGGTTTGTGAATTGCAGTGCCCCTGAGCTCCATTTTTCAAGTTGCTTTTTTGGGAGCTGGCCGCAAAAGCGCAGGATTGCTTCAGGACCTATTCTGGTTCCGGTGGGCAGGCTAAGCATGTGGTTAATTCTTCTTCCTGATGGCAAAATACAGAGACCTGGGGCTGTCCCAACACCTAGAGCTAGTCTCTCATTGGTTCCCCCTCTTCCCGTTCATCCTCAGGACAAATTGCAACCTGTACGGAACAGGAGGTTAAAGGTGCCGATTCTCCAAGGAGCGAGATGGCTAGTAAAGCGGCTGAAATGGTGAACCTGAACACAAGTAGATGAGAAATGAGGTGCGTTTTAGAAACCTTTCCCCATTACACGGTGTACAATCTTCTGGGTTTCTCATGCAAGTTTTCGACGTAGGAAGATGCCCTAGAACCTGGAGATTTGGGGCCCATGGGATGGGTACCTGCAGTGTTACTGTAAAGGGTCTGCGTTGGCTCACCCAACCTCACCAAACCTCTCAGCCCCAAGAGTGTCCACCCTTATGTCTCAATCAGCTGTGGGTCTAGATATGGTCAATCCAGGTTGCATCAAAGCCCCTGAACGAATTTTGTAAGAATTTCTATCTCTTTCACTGTCTTGGTTTCATGGGTTTTGAAAAGGAATTTATTTTTATAATGGGGTATAGCTGCTTTTCACGGCTGTGTTTATGCCGCTTTACACCCCACCCCTTGACTCACTTACAGAGAGTTATCAATACATAGGTTTGAAGATTCTTACTAGTCAGATATATTCTTGTGCGGTAAATAGGGGTTGTTGAGTCCAGTTCACTGAGCAAGGAGTAGGTCTTGTCTATTACATATTGGGTTTATGGAACGGTATCTGAGCTAATTTGAAACCCTTGTTTTATGCATCACCCCACCTCAACTTTCCCGTTCAGCAGCCGTAGTGTGTTTTCTAAACGTGTGACTCTGTTCTGTTTTGTAATTCAGTTCAAGCGTAGCGGTTTTTACATTCCCTCTCTAAGTGATATCTTATGATAAGTGTCTTTTTCTGTGTGACTTATTTCACTTAGAATCGTCGTACCTAAATCCACTCATCGTGCTGCTACTAGCCTTATGACGTTGATTTCATGGCTGAGTGATATTCCATTGTACATGAGGACCACAACTTCTTTATCCATTTTTCTCTTTCCTAGGATATTTAAGGTGTAATGAAGTGGGGGTTCTTGTCAACAGAGCAGGCCTAAACTTTGGGGTGCCTGTGTCTTGCTGATTTTTAGTTTTCCCAATTTATACGCCCATGAGTGGAAGTGCCCTATGCTCTCCAAGCTGTGTTTTTTAGATGTTTCAGAACACACCGTACACTTCTCCAGAGTGGCTGTTGGCAATTTACATCCCACCCATCAGCGTAGCAAGGCTCCCATTTCTCCATGGCCGGTCCTGCATTTCTGGTTTGGACACTTTTTTCCGCATGGCCCTTTTGCCCGCTGGGAAGCGAGACTTCTTTGGAGCACTGATTGGCCTTTCCAGGTTGCTTGGTTGGCCAAAAAGGGCGTATGCGTTTTTTCCTGAATATATTCAGGAAAAAACGCATACGCCCTTTTTGGCCAAGGGCATCATTGTCCACGTTTTGCCGCTTTTCATGTGCTTTCAAGGCGATTCGAATCTACCTCCTGAAATCTGTTTCCTGCAATTCTGCCTTGCTTTCAAAGCCTCTTCGTTGCCTTCCCTTAATATATTTGTGGACGAGAGGTATCATTTAAAACTCTGCAGGTTTGTGAATTGCAGTGCCCCTGAGCTCCATTTTTCAACTCGCTTTTTTGGGAGCTGGCCGCAAAAGCGCAGGATTGCTTCAGGCCCTCTTCTGGTTCTGGGGGGCAGGCTGAGCTTGTGCTTAATTCTTCTTCCTGATGGGAAAATAGAGTGACCTGTGCCTGTCCCAACACCTAGAGCTAGTCTCTCATTGGTTCCCCCTCTTCCCGTTCATCCTCAGGACAAATTGCAACCTGTACGGAACAGGAGGTTAAAGGTGCTGATTCTCCAAGGAGGGAGATGGCTAGTAAATCGGCTGGAATGGCGAACCCGAGCAAAGGAGATGAGAAATGAGGTGCGTTTTAGAAACCTTTCCCGATCACACGGTGTACCATCTTCTGGGTTTCTCATGCCTGTTTTCGACGTAGGAAGATGCCCTTGAACCTGGAGATTTGGGACCCATGGGATGGGTACCATGCAGTATTACTTGAAAGGGTCTGCGTTGGCTCACCCAACCTCACCGAACCTCTCAGCCCCAAGAGTGTCCACCCTTATGTCTCAATCAGCTGTGGGTCTAGATATGGTCAATCCAGGTTGCATCACAGCCCCTGAACGAATTTTGTAAGAATTTCTCTGTCTTTCACTGTCTTTGTTTCACTGGTTTTGAAAAGTAATTTATTTTTATAATGGGGTTTAGCTGCTTTTCACGGCTGTGTTTATGGCGCTTTACACCCCCTTGACTCACTTACAGAGAGATATCAATACATAGGTTTGAAGATTCTTACTAGTCAGATATATTCTTGTGCGGTGAATAGGGGGTGTTGAGTCCAGTTCACTGAAAAAGGAATAGTTCTTGTCTGTTACATATTGGGTTTATGGAACGGTATCTGAGCTCATTTGAAACCCTTATTTTATGCATCACCCCACCTCACCTTTCCCGTTCAGCAGCCATAGTGTGTTTTCTAAACGTGTGACTCTGTTCTGTTTTGCAATTCAGTTCAAGTTAAGCGGTTTTTACATTCCCTCTATAAGTGATATCTTATGATAAGTGTCTTTTTCTGTGTGACTTATTTCACTTAGAATCGTCGTACCTAAATCCTCTCATCGTGCTGGTTCTAGCCTTATGTAGTTGATTTCATGGCTGAGTGATATTCCATTGTACATGAGGACCACAACTTCTTTATCCATTTTTCTCTCTCCTAGGATATTGAAGGTGTAATGAAGTGGGGGTTCTTGTCAACAGAGCAGCCCTAAACTTTGGGGTGCCTGTGTCTTGCTGCTTTTTAGTTTTCCCAATTTATACGCCCATGAGTGGAAGTGCCCTATGCTCTCCAAGCTGTGTTTTTTAGATGTTTCAGAACACACCGTACACTTCTCCAGAGTGGCTGTTGGCAATTTACATCCCACCCATCAGCGTAGCAAGGCTCCCATTTCTCCATGGCCGGTCCTACATTTCTGGTTTGGACACTTTTTTCCGCATGGCCCTTTTGCCCGCTGGGAAGCGAGACTTCTTTGGAGCGCTGATTTGCCTTTCCAGGTTGCTTGGTTGGCCAAAAAGGGCGTATGCGTTTTTTCCTGAATATATTCAGGAAAAAACGCATACGCCCTTTTTGGCCAAGGGCATCATTGTCCACGTTTTGCCGCTTTTCATGTGCTTTCAAGGCGATTCAAATCTACCTCCTGAAATCTGTTTCCTGCAATTCTGCCTTGTTTTCAAAGCCTCTTCGTTGCCATCCCTTAATATATTTGTGGACGAGAGTTATCATTTAAAACTCTGCAGGTCTGTGAATTGCAGTGCCCCTGAGCTCCATTTTTCAACTCGCTTTTTTGGGAGCTGGCCGCAAAAGCGCAGGATTGCTTCAGGCCCTCTTCTGGTTCTGGGGGGCAGGCTGAGCTTGTGCTTAATTCTTCTTCCTGATGGGAAAATAGAGTGACCTGTGCCTGTCCCAACACCTAGAGCTAGTCTCTCATTGGTTCCCCCTCTTCCCGTTCATCATCAGGACAAATTGCAACCTGTACGGAACAGGAGGTTAAAGGTGCTGATTCTCCAAGGAGGGAGATGGCTAGTAAAGCGCCTGGAATGGCGAACCCGAGCCAAGGAGATGAGAAATGAGGTGCGTTTTAGAAACCTTTCCCGATCACACGATGTACCATCTTCTGGGTTTCTCATGCATGTTTTCGATGTAGGAAGATGCCCTTGAACCTGGAGATTTGGGACCCATGGGATGGGTACCATGCAGTATTACTTGAAAGGGTCTGCGTTGGCTCACCCAACCTCACCGAACCTCTCAGCCCCAAGAGTGTCCACCCTTATGTCTCAATCAGCTGTGGGTCTAGATATGGTCAATCCAGGTTGCATCACAGCCCCTGAACGAATTTTGTAAGAATTTCTCTCTCTTTCACTGTCTTTGTTTCACGGGTTTTGAAAAGTAATTTATTTTTATAATGGGGTTTAGGTGCTTTTCACTGCTGTGTTTATGCCGCTTTACACCCCCTTGACTCACTTACAGAGAGATATCAATACATAGGTTTTAAGATTGTTACTAGTCAGATATAGTCTTGTGCGGTGAATAGGGGGTGTTGAGTCCAGTTCACTGAGCATGGAGTAGGTCTTGTCTATTATATATTGGGTTTATGGAACGGTATCTGAGCTAATTAGAAACCCTTGTTTTATGCATCACCCCACCTCACCTTTCCCGTTCAGCAGCCATAGTGTGTTTTCTAAACGTGTGACTCTGTTCTGTTTTGTAATTCAGTTCAAGCGTAGCGGTTTTTACATTCCCTCTATAAGTGATATCTTATGATAAGTGTCTTTTTCTGTATGACTTATTTCACTTGGAATCATCGTACCTACATTCACTCATCGTGCTGCTACTAGTCTTATGATGTTAATTTCATCCTGAGTGATATTCCATTGTACATGAGGACCACAAATTCTTTATCCATTTTTCTCTTTCCTAGGATATTTAAGGTGTAATGAAGTGGGGGTTCTTGTCAACAGAGCAGCCCTAAATTTGGAGTGCCTATGTCTTGCTGATTTTTAGTTTTCCCAATTTATACGCCCATGAGTGGAAGTACCCTATGCTCTCCAAGCTGTGTTTTTTAGATGTTTCAGGACACACCGTACACTTCTCCAGAGTGGCTGTTGGCAATTTACATCCCGCCCATCAGCGTAGCAAGGCTCCGATTTCTCCATGGCCGGTCCTGCATTTCTGGTTTGGACACTTTTTTCCGCATGGCCCTTTTGCCCGATGGGAAGCCAGACATCTTTGTAGCGCTGATTTGCCTTTCTAGGTTGCTTGGTTGGCCAAAAAGGGCGTATGTGTTTTTCCCTGAATATATTCAAGAAAAAACGCATACGCCCTTTTTGGCCAAGGGCATCATTGTTCACGATTTGCCGCTTTTCATGTGCTTTCAAGGCAATTCGAATCTACCTCCTGAAATCTGTTTCCTGCAATTCTGAATTGCTTTCAAGTCCTCTTCGTTGCCTTCCCTCAATATATTTGTGGACGAGAGTTATCACTTATAACTCTGCAGGTTTGTGAATTGCAGTGCCCCTGAGCTCCATTTTTCAAGTTGCTTTTTTGGGAGCTGGCCGCAAAAGCGCAGGATTGCTTCAGGACCTATTCTGGTTCCGGTGGGCAGGCTAAGCATGTGGTTAATTCTTCTTCCTGATGGCAAAATACAGAGACCTGGGGCTGTCCCAACACCTAGAGCTAGTCTCTCATTGGTTCCCCCTCTTCCCGTTCATCCTCAGGACAAATTGCAACCTGTACGGAACAGGAGGTTAAAGGTGCCGATTCTCCAAGGAGCGAGATGGCTAGTAAAGCGGCTGAAATGGTGAACCTGAACACAAGTAGATGAGAAATGAGGTGCGTTTTAGAAACCTTTCCCCATTACACGGTGTACAATCTTCTGGGTTTCTCATGCAAGTTTTCGACGTAGGAAGATGCCCTAGAACCTGGAGATTTGGGGCCCATGGGATGGGTACCTGCAGTGTTACTGTAAAGGGTCTGCGTTGGCTCACCCAACCTCACCAAACCTCTCAGCCCCAAGAGTGTCCACCCTTATGTCTCAATCAGCTGTGGGTCTAGATATGGTCAATCCAGGTTGCATCAAAGCCCCTGAACGAATTTTGTAAGAATTTCTATCTCTTTCACTGTCTTGGTTTCATGGGTTTTGAAAAGGAATTTATTTTTATAATGGGGTATAGCTGCTTTTCACGGCTGTGTTTATGCCGCTTTACACCCCACCCCTTGACTCACTTACAGAGAGTTATCAATACATAGGTTTGAAGATTCTTACTAGTCAGATATATTCTTGTGCGGTAAATAGGGGTTGTTGAGTCCAGTTCACTGAGCAAGGAGTAGGTCTTGTCTATTACATATTGGGTTTATGGAACGGTATCTGAGCTAATTTGAAACCCTTGTTTTATGCATCACCCCACCTCAGCTTTCCCGTTCAGCAGCCGTAGTGTGTTTTCTAAACGTGTGACTCTGTTCTGTTTTGTAATTCAGTTCAAGCGTAGCGGTTTTTACATTCCTTCTATAAGTGATATCTTATGATAAGTGTCGTTTTCTGTGTGACTTATTTCACTTAGAATCATCGTACCTAAATCCACTCATCGTGCTGCTACTAGCATAATGACGTTGATTTCATGGCTGAGTGATATTCCATTGTACATGAGGACCACAAATCTTTATCCATTTTTCTCTTTCTTAGGATATTTAATGTGTAATGAAGTGGGGGTTCTTGTCAACAGAGCAGCCCTAAACTTTGGAGTGCCTGTGTGTTGCTGATTTTTAATTTTCCCAATTTATACGCCCATGAGTGGAAGCGCCCTATGCTCTCCAAGCTGTGTTTTTTAGATGTTTCAGGACACACCGTACACTTCTCCAGAGTGGCTGTTTGCAATTTACATCCCGCCCATCAGCGTAGCAAGGCTCCCATTTCTCCATGGCCGGTCCTGCATTTCTGGTTTGGACACTTTTTTCTGCATGGCCCTTTTGCCCGCTGGGAAGCCACACTTCTTTGGAGCACTGATTTGCCTTTCCAGGTTGCTTGGTTGGCCAAAAATGGCGTATGTGTTTTTTCCTGAATATATTCAGGAAAAAACGCATACGCCCTTTTTGGCTAAGGGCATCATTGTCCACGTTTTGCCGCTTTTCATGTGCTTTCAAGGCGATTCTAATCTACCTCCTGAAATCTGTTTCATGCAATTCTACCTTGCTTTCAAATCCTCTTCGTTGCCCTTCCTCAATATATTTGTGGAAGAGAGTTATCATTTATAACTCTGCAGGTTTGTGAATTGCAGTGCCCCTGAACTCCATTTTTCAAGTCGCTTTTTTGGGAGCTGGCTGCAAAAGTGCAGGATTGCTTCAGGACCTATTCTGGTTCCGGTGGGCAGGCTAAGCCTGTGGTTATTTCTTCTTCGTGATGGCAAAATAGAGTGACCTGTGCCTGTCCCAACACCTAGACCTAGTCTCTCATTGGTTCCCCCTCTTCCCGTTCATCCTCAGGACAAATTGCAACCTGTACGGAACCGGAGGTTAAAGGTGCTGATTCTCCAAGGAGGGAGATGGCTATTAAAGCGGCTGGAATGGCCAACCCGAGCACAAGGAGATGAGAAATGAGGTGCGTTTTAGAAACCTTTCCCGATCACACCGTGTACCATCTTCTGGGTTTCTCATGCATGTTTTCGATGAAGGAAGATGCCCTTGAACCTGGAGATTTGGGACCCATGGGATGGGTACCATGCAGTATTACTTGAAAGGGTCTGCGTTGGCTCACCCAACCACACCAAACCTCTCAGCCCCAGGAGTGTCCACCCTTAGGTCTCAAAGACCTGTGGGTCTAGATATGGTCAATCCAGGTTGCATCACAGCCCCTGAACGAATTTTGTAAGAATTTCTCTCTCTTTCACTGTCTTTGTTTCACGGGTTTTGAAAAGTAATTTATTTTTATAATGGGGTTTAGCTGCTTTTCACAGCTGTGTTTATGCCGCCTTACACCCCATTGACTCACTTACAGAGAGATATCAATACATAGGTTTGAAGATTCTTTCTAGTCAGATATATTCTAGTGTGGTGAATAGGGGGTGTTGAGTCCAGTTCAGTGAGCAAGGAGTAGGTCTTGTCTATTACATATTGGGTTTATGGAACGGTATCTGAGCTAATTTGAAACCCTTGTTTTATGCATCACCCCACCTCACCTTTCCCGTTCAGCAGCCATAGTGTGTTTTCTAAACGTGTGACTCTGTTCTGTTTTGTAATTCAGTTCAAGCGTAGCGGTTTTTACATTCCCTCCATAAGTGATATCTTATGATAAGTGTCGTTTTCTGTATGATTAATTTCACTTAGAATCGTCGTACCTAAATCCACTCATCGTGCTGCTACTAGCCTTATGACGTTGATTTCATGGCTAAGTGATATTCCATTGCACATGAGGACCACAACTTCTTTATCCATTTTTCTCTTTCCTAGGATATTGAAGGGGTAATGAAGTGGGGGTTCTTGTCAACAGAGCAGCCCTAAACTTTGGAGTGCCTGTGTCTTGCTGATTTTTATTTTCCCAATTTATACGCCCATGAGTGGAAGTGCCCTATGCTCTCCAAGCTGTGTTTTTTAGATGTTTCAGGACACACCGTACACTTCTCCAGAGTGGCTGTTGGCAATTTACATCCCGCCCATCAGCGTAGCAAGGCTCCCATTTCTCCATGGCCGGTCCTGCATTTCTGGTTTGGACACTTTTTTCCGCATGGCCCTTTTGCCCGCTGGGAAGCCAGACTTCTTTGTAGTCCTGATTGGCCTTTCTAGGTTGCTTGGTTGGCCAAAAAGGGCGTATGCGTTTTATCCTGAATATATTCAGGAAAAAAAACATACGCCCTTTTTGACCAAGGGCATCTTTGTTCACGATTTGCCGCTTTTCATGTGCTTTCAAGGCGATTCGAATCTACCTCCTGAAATCTGTTTCCTGCAATTCTGCCTTGCTTTCAAATCCTCTTCGTTGCCTTCCCTCAATATATTTGTGGACGAGAGTTATCATTTATAACTCTGCAGGTTTGTGAATTGCAGTGCCCCTGAGCTCCATTTTTCCAGTCGCTTTTTTGGGAGCTGGCCGCAAAAGTGCAGGATTGCTTCAGGCCCTCTTCTGGTTCTGGGGGGCAGGCTGAGCTTGTGGTTAATTCTTCTTCCTGATGGCAAAATAGAGTGACCTGTGCCTGTCCCAACACCTAGAGCTAGTCTCTCATTGGTTCCCCCTCTTCCCGTTCATCCTCAGGACAAATTGCAACCTGTACGGAACAGGAGGTTAAAGGTGCTGATTCTCCAAGGAGAGAGATGGCTAGTAATGCGGCTGGAATGGCGAACCTGAGCAAAAGGAGATGAGAAATGAGGTGTGTTTTAGAAACCTTTCCCGATCACACGGTTTACCATCTTCTGGGTTTCTCATGCATGTTTTCAATGTAGGAAAATGCCCTTGAACTTGGAGATTTGGGACCCATGGGATGGGTACCATGCAGTATTACTTTAAAGGGTCTGTGTTGGCTCACCCAACGTCAGCAAACCTCTCAGCCCCAAGAGTGTCCACCCTTATGTCTCAATCAGCTGTGGGTCTAGATATGGTCAATCCAGGTTGCATCACAGCCCCTGAACGAATTTTGTAAGAATTTCTCTCTCTTTCACTGTGTTTGTTTCACGGGTTTTGAAAATTAATTTATTTTTATAATGGGGTTTAGCTGCTTTTCATGGCTGTGTTTATGCCGCCTTACACCCCCTTTACTCACTTACAGAGAGATATCAATACATAGGTTTGAAGATTCTTACTAGTCAGATATATGCTTGTGCAGTGAATAGGGGGTGTTGAGTCCAGTTCACTGAGCAAGGAGTAGGTCTTGTCTATTACATATTGGGTTTATGGAACGGTATCTGAGCTAATTTGAAACCCTTGTTTTATGCATCACCCCACCTCACCTTTCCCGTTTAGCAGCCATAGTGTGTTTTCTAAATGTGTGACTCTGTTCTGTTTTGTAATTCAGTTCAAGTGTAATGGATTTTAGCTTCCCTCTATAAGTGATATCTTATGATAAGTGTCGTTTTCTGTGTGACTTATTTCACTTAGAATCGTCGTACCTAAATCCACTCATCGTGCTGCTACTAGCCTTATGACGTTGATTTCATGCCTGAGTGATATTCCATTGTACATGAGGACCACAACTTCTTTATCCATTTTTCTCTTTCCTAGGATATTTAAGGTGTAATGAAGTGGAGTTTCTTGTAACCAGAGCAGCACTAAGCTTTGGGTTGCCTGTGTCTTTTTGATTTTTAGTTTTCCCAATTTATACGCCCATGAGTGGAAGTGCCCTATTCTTTCTAGCTCTGTTTTTTAGATGTTTTAGGAAACACCATACCCTTCTCCAGACTCGCCATTGGCAATTTACATCCCGCCCATCAGTGTAACAAGGCTCCCTTTCCTCCTTGGCCTCTCCTGGATTTCTTGGTTTTACACTTTTTTACGAAGTTCCTTTTGGCCGATGGGAAGTGAGACCTCTTTGTAGTGCTGATTTGCATTTCCGGCTTGCTTGGTTTGCCAATCAGGGACTATGCGTTTTTTTTTGAATTTATTCAGGAAAAAAAGCATACGCCCTTTTTGGCCAAGTGCATCCTTGTCGACGTTTGGCCGCTTTTCATGTGCTTTAGTGGCTATTCGAATCTAACTCCTGAAATTTGTTTCCTGCAATTCTGCCTTGCTTTCCAATCCTTTTCGTTGCCTTCCCTCAATATAGTTTTGGGCGATAATTATAATTTAAAACTCTGCAGGTTTGTGAATTGCAGTGCCCCTGAGCTCCATTTTTCAACTCGCTTTTTGGTAGCTTCCCGCAGAGCCGCTGGTTTGCTTCTGGCCCTGCTCTGGTTCTCAGTGGCAGGCTAAGCCTTTGCTTAATTCTTCTTCCTGATTGGAAATTAGAGTGACATGTGCCTGTCCGAGCATCTAGGGCTTGGCTCTCCTTGTTTCTCCTCCTTCCCCTTTTTCCTTAGGACAAATTCCAAATTCTGTGCAACTGGATGTTGAAGGTGCTGACATCCTCAAGTGGGGAGATTTTAAGGAAAAAGGCTGGAGGGGTGAATCCAACAACCAGGAAATTAGGAGTTTTGGTTCCTTTTCCAAAATCTTCCTGATCCAACCGTGTTCCATCTTCTGGGTGTCACAGGCATGTTTTAGCTGTAGGAAAGGTCCCGTGTATGTAAGGCGAACACCAGGGTTTTTTCCAAATCAGTGTCTCCCCAAGCTCCAATCTGGGGAATTTTTAAGCTACTGGTACATGTGTGTTCATTAAGGGACTTGGGCTGTAGGCAGAGTCCGAACTTTAGATGATTGAAGTCTTCAGGTTCAGAAACGCTCACCATCGGCCTCCTTTAGTTTCCATTTTATCTGTAGTTGATAGATGATGTCGATATAGATATCTATTGTTTTTCAGATTATTTCCCCTTAGGGGTCATTAAAAAATATTGAGTATAGTTCCCTGTGCTATACAGTAGATCCTTGTTGATGATATATTTTATACATAGCAGTGTGTATATGTTAATCCGAAACTGTTAATTTATCCCTCCTCCCACCTTTCCCCTTTGGTAATAAAAAAATATAAGATTTTATACTTCTCAAAAATCTAGGAGCTGAAAGAGAGGTATCATTTTCAATGGAAAATCATTCAAAACAAGGTTGAAACTTCAACCAAGATTATTAGATGTACATCCTTGGAAAGAAATCACTGCATTTCACTACTGTTGACCTGACAAATAAGACAAACCCTTCCACTGAACTTGCTTATAATAAAGTGATGGAAATATCAAATGGAAGTGTTAGAAACATCTTATTTTACACGAGCCTTATACACTGCTCTATGTTAATTACAGTTTGGCTCACACATCTGTTCATTGAAGTTACAATGTTCTCAAATTCTGTTACTGATCCTGCAGAGTGGGCCCCAACAAGGGTCTCCCTGCCCAGTGTCATTGGAGCCAACAGATCGAGACTGACTTTGGTTCAGAAGCAAAGGAAAACTTTATATTTTAATCAGAGAATGGAGAGGTGAGAGTGTGTGCTCCCCTGCGGGTTGTGGGCCGGGCTGCTGTGTAGGGATCCTGTCAGCATCAGCCGGAGGGAGGGGGCAGAGCTCTCGAGGGCCGGGTTGGCTGGAGCTCAGGCTCTATGTCGCAGAGTCTGCACAGGGCCCCACGAGCTGAGGTGTCGGCCCAGCCATTTTGCACTAGGAAATCGGGTCTGAAGTGCCGGGTGTGGGACCTCTGCATGTGGAAACCTAGGAGCAAGTGAAATTAGACAAAGTACAAAGGACAAAATGGTTAGACTTTATTTTATTGCCCAGATTCTATTTTTATCTCCCAGGAATTTTTAATGGGCTTTGCCAGTGACAAAGCCCTCCTCTGCCTTTTGTCCCATTCCTCATTCGTGGGGCACTGAGGGTGCAGACACCTCTTCTGTAAATGCTTCGTGCTGAGTTGGGTGTCCTCATACCTGGGGGGAGGGGCAGGACTTCTCTCCAGCAGCCTCCAGGTGAGGTGGATTGTCCCCAGGCCTCCTCCCTCACTGCTCGTCTGCCTGAGCACCAGCATTGGAAGTTTCATAGATTCTAATGACCTTTAAGGGTCCAGGAAAGAGATGTTCAGAGACGTTGCGGGGGGGTGGGCGGTTTTACCCTGCTCCACATTGGTTCGACCCCCTTAGGCTGACGGTTTCTGCCAGCCTAGATGCTCTGACCAGTAGTCTGCGCTTTCTTCAGTTAGGCCACTGAATTAACGTACAAACAGCACCAGGTATCAGAGCCCTGCTTGCTCAAATCCCAGACAGTCCAGGGCTGGCGGTGATCCAGGACCATGACGGCCACTCAGTCAACGGCCTTTTGAAGTAGCCAGGAGTACAGCCGGTCTCATTGGCCTCCGTCACCGCGGTGTCTGTAGGCTTTTCTATGGTGGCAGCGTTATTTACGGTTCCCCTGCCAAGTTTATTAGCTCCGCTCTGGGTGCAGTAAGTCCTGTAAGCAGTAGTCTGCTCTTTTGGGGCACACTCTTGTTGTTTTCTGAGAGAAACTCCAGGTCAAGTGACGGTCACACGAGTCGTCATGGGGGCCCATTGCCCCCGGTTGTCTCTCTGGAGGTTGGTGTTGGACGGCCTCCTCACTCGAGGTCATTGTGCCCACGGAGCAATCCCTGCAACTTCAGGGCATGGTGGGTGGTTAGGATCACCAAGTGGCATCCTTTACCCTTACGAGGGAGCTGGACTTGCGGGCTGCTGATTTCCAGGTTTTTAGATACCCCCAGTATCCTGGTCAGATGGGGTGGCTGGCCAATGCCTGGAGGGCATTCTTGCATTGTTCCATTTCAAGTGGTCCCAGTTTTTGCACTAATACTCCAAGGGCGATTCGCCTTGGACCAGGAATGTAAAGGTCAAAGGGTTTAGCTAACTTAAGGAGGTCCAGGGCAAGGGTCTGAATTGACTGCACTTTCCCTTCTTGAAAGGCCGCTTCTGGATTCTATTCAAAAGGATCATCATCTTTTCCTTTCAGTGTTTCATATAGAGGCCCAGTTATTGGACTGTAGTTAGGGATCCAGATGCAGCAAACCCCGGTCTCCCCAGGAACCCCTAAGCTGTCTTCTAGTTTTAGGAAGGGTGAGGCAGCAAATGGCTTCTTCCCTTTCCTGGGGTGGGCTTCTCCGACCTTCTGTGTGAATGAAACCCAGGAAGGTCACCTTAGTTTGTGATATTTGAGCCTTTTTCTTGGACACCTTCTATCTTTTATTGGCTAGGTAGTTCAGAGGCCTCCTTAGTCGGGCTGGTGATCAGAATGTCATCTGCATATTGAAGGAGGGTTCCCTTCTCCAGAGGTAGATCTTTTAGGTCTTTAGCTAACGTTTCCCAAAAGATGGTGTGGGGATTTTTGAACCCCTGGGGCAGGACGGCCCAGCAGCATTGTTTTTGTTGTATGTTGAGTCCTGCCACTCACAGCCAAAATTTCTTGTGACTCTGGGACTAATGGAATACAGAAGAAGGCATCATTGAAGTCTAATACAGAATACCATGTCCTGCTGGATGGTAGAATGACCAGCAGGGTGTAGGAATTTGGAACTACTAGATGTATATCCTCTGTGGCTTCACTGACTGTCCTGTCGTCCTCTACCAGGTACCCAGCAGCCCACGGGGCTCTTGTGGTCAGGCCCCTCCCAGGATATGGAGCTCACCTGGGCAGGTACCCAGCAGCCCATGGGACTCTCGGTGTTAGGCCACTCCCAGGATATGGAGTTCACCTGGGCATGTACCCAGCAACCCATGGGGCCCTCATGGTCAGGCCCCTCCCAGGATATGGAGCTCACCTGGGCAGGTATGCAGCAGCCCACAGGGCTCTCGTGGGCAGGCCCCTCCCTGGATATGGAGCTCCCCTGGACAGGTACCCTGGCAGGGCTGGGCACACAGGAACCGTGCACATAGCCCTCATTGCAGAGCACCCCCAGCACAACTGTAGCTCAGAGCTGACACAGAGCACCTCAGAGCAGAGCTTGAACTAACAAACAGCAGCTCCAACAGGTCTGTGACCCTAGGCTTCACTCTGTGTGGCCTCCCTCTGCCTGGTCTTCCAGGGGCTTCCACTGCAGCTGGGGCACCAGGCCTCTGTCTCCACCCACCACCCCTCCTCTCCCTGACTCCTGGGTTCCTCTCATTAGCAGAGGGTCTTCTTGAAGTTGTCTCCCACTCATGAACCAGATAAAATGATTAGAAAACAAGCCAGGGCTGCCGCCCCTTATCTATCCTGACTCTCGGGACCCTACACCTGTTCCTTGGATCTGGCCGGTGCAGCAAGGCACATTTTCTGCAACTCTGAGCCCCTGAGGGGCGAGGATTGGCTGACCTGGGCAGCCTGACCCGGCCAGCCAGCCCTTCCCAGGTGTGCCTGGGTTGAGGTCAATATAAACACCCCTCCAGGCAGCAAAAGCCTCTGCAGCTGTGCCTGACGCCATATTCTCTGCCCCGTCCGCAGTCTCGGGGTTGGGATGGTGGGAGGGAGTAGGGCCCGTGGCTCTATGAGTGGCCCGGTGTGACTGGGGCTCTGCTGGACTTCCTGAAGGAGTTGCCCTGCTGCCACCTGCTAAAGAAGAGGATGTGTCACCCATACTTGCTGCTGGAATTTCTCCCCGGGCAGAGGTGAGGAAGGAAAAAAGCAGTGGGGACCGGGACAGGAGGGGTACCTCAGGCAGGGAAATGGAAAGCTTCCAGACGAGTGCCCGGGGCCAGGACCATCCTGGCTGGCCTGCAGGCACCAAGTCGGCCTGCGTGTCCAAGCCCCTTCCTCTAGCTTTTAAAGTCTTTGCACACATTCAGGTGTTTTACCTGGGAAGGGTGGGAAAAGTTCAGCAGCAACTGGCCTGGGGCTCAGCTCACATTTACTCAGAGACGCCTCCTCACGGTCCCCCAGCTTTGCAATGAGGACGCTCCTTGTGTTGGGGCTGCTGGCTGCATGGGAAATGATTCCCCACCTGTGACCAACTTCAGAATTGTTTACCAATGGAGCAAGTGCCCTGATAGGGTTTTCCTCTGTATGACCAGTGGGTTCTGTTTTTGTTTTTTTCTTTTTTGGTTCAAGGTAAGTTTTATTCCTCTTTTTGTATTTATGGATATAAGCATGGAAATAATTCATTCATACAAATACGTCTATGGGAAGGACAGAACTTTTTTTCTGTTTTATTTTTTTAAGTATTAATTATATTTTAATTTTTGAATTTATTTTATTCATTTTTTTATACAGCAGGTTCTTATTGGTTATCTATTTTATACATATAAGTGTATATATGTCAATCCCAGGCTCGCAATTCATCCCACCACCACCACCCTGCCACTTTCCCCCCTTGGTGTCCATACATTTGTTCTATACATCTGTGTCTCTATTTCTGCCTTGCAAACCGGTTCATCTGTACCATTTTTTCTAGGTTCCACATGTATGCGTTAATATACGATATTTGTTTTTCTCTTTCTGACTAACTTCACTCTGTATGACAGTCTCTAGATCTATCCACGTCTCTACAAATGACCCAATTTCATTCCTTTTTATGGCTGAGAAATATTGCATTTTATATATGTAGCACATCTTTTCCGTTCGTCTGTCTATGGGCACTTAGGTTGCTTCCATGACCTGGCTATTGTAAATAGTGCTGCAGTGAACATTGTGGTGAATATGTCTTTTTTATTTTTTTTTTGAATATGTCTTTTTGAATTATGGTTTTCTCTGGGTATATGGCCAGTAGTGGGATTGCTGGGTCATATGGTAATTCTATATTTAGTTTTTTAAGGAACCTCCATACTGTTCTCCATAGTGACTGTATCAACTTACATTCCCACAAATAGTGTAAGAGGGTTCCCTTTTCTCCACACCCTCTCCAGCATTTGTTGTTTGTAGATTTTCTGATGATGCCCATTCTAACTCGTGTGAGGTGATAACTCATTGTAGTTTTGGTTTATATTTCTCTAATAATTAGTGATGTTGAGCAGCTTTTCATGTGCTTCTTGGTCATCTGTATGTCTTCTTGGGACAAATGTCTATTTACGTCATCTGCCCATTTTTGGATTGGGTTGTTTGTTTTTTTACTGTTGAGCTGTATGAGCTGTTTATATACATTGGAGATTAATCCTTTGTCCATTGATTCGTTTGCAAATATTTTCTCCCATTCTGAGGGTTGTCTTTTCGTCTTGTTTGTAGTTTCCTTTGCTTTGCAAAAGCTTTTAGGTTTCATTTGCTCCCATTTGTTTATTATTGTTTTTTATTCCATTACTCTAGGAGGTGGATCAAAAAAGACCTTGCTGTGATTTATGTCAAAGAGTATTCTTCCTATGTTTTCCTCTAAGAGTTTTCTAGTGTCCGGTCTTACATTTTGGTCTCTAATGCATTTTGAGTTTATTTTTTGTGTATGGTGTTAGGGAGTGTTCTAATTTCATTCTTTTACATGTAGCTGTCCATTTTTCCCATCACCACTTATTGAAGAGACTGTCTTTTCTCCATTGTATATCCTTGCCTCCTTTGTCATAGATTAGTGGGTCATAGGTGTGTAGGTTTATCTCTGGGCTTTCTTTTTTTTTTTTTTTCTTTTACATCTTTATTGGAGTATAATTGCTTTACAATTGTGTGTTAGTTTCTGCTGTATAAAAAAGTGAATCAGCTATGCGTATACATATAACACCATATCCCCTCCCTCTTGCACCTCCCTCTCACTCCCTTATCCCACCCTTTTAGGTGGTCACAAAGCACAGACCTGATCTCCCTGTGCTATGTGGCTGCTTCCCAGTAGCTATCAATTTTACATTTGGTAGTGTATATATGTCCATACCACTCTCTCACTTTGTCCCAGCTTACCCTTCCCCCTCCCCATGTCCTCAAGTCCTTTCTCTACGTCTGTGTCCTTAATCCTTTCCTGCCCCTAGGTTCTACATAAACTTTTTTTTTTAGATTCCATATATATGTGTTAGCATACAGTGTTTGTTTTTCCCTTTCTGACTTACTTCACTCTGTAGGACAGACTCTAGATCCATCCACCTCACTAAAAATAACTCAATTTCGTTTCTTTTTATGGCTGAATCATGTTCCATTGTATATATGTGCCACATCTTCTTTATCCATTTATCTGTTGATGGACACTTAGGTTGCTTCCATGTCCTGGCTATTGTAAATAGAGCTACAGTGAACATTGTGGTACATGACTCTTTTTGAATTATGGTTTTCTCAGGGTAAAGGTCCAGGAGTGGGTTTGCTGGGTTGTATGGTAGTTCTATTTTTAGTATTTAAGGAACCTTCATACCGTTCTCCCTAGTGGCTATATCAATTTAGATTCCCACCAACAGTGCAAGAGGGTTCCCTTTTCTCCAATTAATGCCTCTCCAGCATTTATTGTTGGTAGATTTTTTGATGATGGCCATTCTGACTGGTGTGAGGTGATACCTCGCTGTAGTTTTGATTTGCATTTCTCTAATGATTAGTGATGTTCAGCATCCTTTCATGTGTTTGTTGGCAACCTGTATATCTTCTTTGGAGAAATGTCTATTTAGGTCTTCTGCCCATTTTTGGATTGGGTTGTTTGGTTTTGTGATATTGAGCTACATGAGCTGCTTTTTGGAGATTAATCATTTGCCATTTGCTTCATTTGAAAATATTTTCTCCCATTCTGATGGTTGTCTTTTCATCTTGCTTATGTTTTCCTTTGCTGTGCAAAAGAATTTATGTTTCATTAGGTCCCATTTTTTAATTTTTGTTTTTATTTCCATTTCTCTAGGAGGTGGGTCAAAAAGGATCTTGCTGTGATTTATGTCATAGACTGTTCTGCTTATGTTTTCCTCTAAGAGTTTTATAGTGGCTGGTCTTATATTTAGGTCTCTAATCCATTTTGAGTTTATTTTTGTGTATGGTGTTAGGGAGTGTTCTAATTTCATTCTTTTACATGTAGCTGTCCAGTTTTCCCAGCACCACTTACTGAAGACACTGTCTTTTCTCCGTTGTACACCCTTGCCTCCTTTGTCATAGATTAGTTAACCATAGGTATGTGGGTTTATCTCTGTGCTTTCTATCCTGTTCTATTGACCTATATTTCTGTTTTTGTGTCAGTACCATATTATCTGATTACTGTAGCTTTGTAATATAGTCTGAAGTCTGGAAGTCTGATTCCTCCAGCTCTTTTTTTTTCCCCTCAAGACTGCTTTGGCTATCCAGGGTCTTTTGTGTCTCCCTACAAATTTTAAGATTTTTTTTTCTTGTTCTGTAGAAAATGCCAAAAGTATTTTGATCAGGATTGCATTAAATCTGTAGATTGCTTTGGGTAGTATAGTCATTTTCACAATATTGATTCTTCTAATCCAAGAACATGGTATATGTCTCCATCTGTTTATATCATCTTTGATTTCTTTCATCAGCGTCTTATAGTTTTCTGAGTACAGGTCTTTTACTTCCTTAGGTAGGTTAATTCCTAGGTATTTTATTCTTTTTGTTGCAGTGGTAATGGGATTGTTTCCTTAATTTCTCTTTCTGATCTTTCATTGTTAGTGTATAGGAATGCAAGCAATTTCTGTGCATTAATTTTGTATCCTGCAACTTTACCAGATTCATTGATTAGCTCCAGTGGTTTTCTGGTGGCATCTTTAGGATTCTGTATCTATGATATCATGTCATCTGCAAACAGTGACAATTGTACTCCTTCTTTTCCTTTTTGTATTCCTTTTATTTCTTTTTCTTCTCTGATTGCCATGGCTAGGACTTCCAAAACTATGTTGAATAGCAGTGGTGAGAGTGGACATCCTCGTCTTGTTCCTGATCTTAGAGGAAACGCTTGCAGTTTTTCACCATTGAGAATGGTGTTTGCTGCGGGTTTGTCATATATGGCCTTTATTATGTTGAGGTAGTTTCCCTCTATGCCCACACTCTGCAGAGTTTTTATCGTAAATGGGTGTTGAATTTTCACAAAATCTTTTCCTTCATCTATTGAGATGATCATATGGTTTTATTCTACAATTTGTTAATATGGTGTATTCACATTGATTTGTGTATATTGAAGAATCCTTGCATCCCTGGGATACACCCCACTTGATCATGGTGTATGATCCTTTTAATGTGTTGTTTGATTCTGTTTGCTAGTATTTGGTTGAGGATTTTTACATCTATATTCATCAGTGATATTGGTCTATAATTTTCTTTCCTTGTAGTATCTCTGTCTGATTTTGGTATCAGGGTGATGGTGGTCTGATAGAATGAGTTTGGGAGTGTTCCTTCCCCTGCAATTGTTTTGAAGAATTTGAGAAGGTTGGGTGTTAGCTCTTCCCTAATGTTTGATAGAATTCACCTGTGATGCCATCTGGTTCTGGACTTTTGTTTGTTGGAAGATTTTTAATCACAGTTTCAAATTCATTGCTTGTGATAGGTTTGTTCATATTTTCTATTTCTTCCTGGTTCAGTCTTGGAAGGTTATCCCTTTCTAAGAATTTGTCCATTTCTTCCAGGTTGTCCATTTTATTGGCATAGAGTTGCGTGTAGTAGTCTCTTAGGATGCTTTGTATTCCTGTGGTGTCTGTTGTAACTTCTCCTTTTTCACTTCTAATTTTGTTGATTTGAGTCCTCTCCCTCTTTTTCTTGAGTCTGGCTAAAGGTTGATCATTATTGCTTATCTTCTCAAAGAACCAGCTTTTAGGTTTATTGATCTTTGCTTTTGTTTTCTTTGTTTCTATTTCATTTATTTCTGCTCTGATCTTTAAGATTTCTTTCCTTCTACTAACTTTGGGTTTTGTTCTTCTTTCTCTAATTCCTCTAGGTGTAAGGTTAGATTGTTTATTTGAGATTTTTCTTGTTTCTTGAGGTAGGCTTGTATTGCTATAAACTTCCCTCTTAGAACTGCTTTTGCCGCATCCCATAGGTTTTGGATCATCGTGTTTTTGTTGTCATTTGTCTCTAGGTAGTTTTTGATTTCCTCTTTGATTTCTTCAGTGATCTCTTGGTTATTTAGTAACGCATTGTTTAGCCTCCATGTGTTTGTGTTTTTTACGGTTTTTTTCCGTGTAATTGATTTCTAATCTCATAGCATTGTGGTCGGAACAGCTGCTTGACATGATTTCAGTTTTCTTAAATTTACTGAGGCTTTGTGATCCAAGATGTGATCTATCCTGGAGAATGTTCCGTGTGCAGTTAAGAAGAACGTGTAATCTGCTGTTTTTGGATGGAATGACCTATAAATATCAATTAACTCTATCTGGTCTATTGTGTCATTTAAAGCTTGTGTTTCCTTATTAATTTTCTGTCTGGCTGATCTCCACTGGTATAAGTGAGCTGTTAAAGTCCCCCACTATTATTGTGTTACTGTTGATTTCCTCTTTTATAGCTGTTAGCAGTTGCCTTATACATTGAGGTGCTCCTATGTTGGGTACATATATATTTATAATTGTTATATCTTCTTCTTGGATTGATCCCTTGACCATTATGTAGTGTCTTTCCTTGTCTCTTGTAACATTCTTTATTTTAAAGTCTATTTTATCTGATATGAGTATTGCTACTCCAGCTTTCTTTTGATTTTCATTTGCATAGAGTATATTTTTCCATCGCCTCACTTTCAGTCTGTATGTGTCCCTAGGTCTGAAATGGGTCTCTTGTAGACAGCATATATATGGATCTTGTTTTTGTATCCATTCAGCGAGCCTGTGTCTTTTGGTTGGAACATTTAGTGCATTCACGTTTAAGGTAATTATCGATATGTATGTTCCTATTACTATTTTCTTAATTGTTATGGGGTTGTCTTGGTGGGTCCTTTTCTTCTCTTGTGTTTCCCACTTAGAGAAGTTCCTTTAGCATTTGGTGTAAAGCTGGTTTCATGGTGCTGAATTCTCTTAGCTTTTGCTTGTCTGTAGGGCTTTTGATTTCTCCATCAAATATGAATGAGATCTTTGCAGGGTGGAGTAATCTTGGTTGTAGGTTCTTCCCTTTCATCACTTTAAATTGATCATGCTACTCCCTTCTGGCTTGTAGATAATCTGCTGAGAAATCAGCTGTTATCCTTATGGGAGTTCCCTTGTATGTTATTTGTCATTTTTCCCTTGCTGCTTTCAATAATTTTTCTTTGTCGTTAATTTTTGTCAATTTGATTACTATGTGTCTTGTCATTTTTCTCCTTTGGTTTATCCTGCCTGGGACTCTCTGTGCTTCTGGACTTGGGTGGCTATTTCTTTTCCCATGCTAGGGAAGTTTTTGACCATAATCTCTTCAAATATATTCTCGGGTCCTTTCTCTCTCTTCTCCTTCTGGGATCCCTATCATGCGAATGTTGTTGTGTTTAATGTTGTCCCAGAGGACTCTTGGGGTGTCTTCATTTATTTTCATTCTTTTTCTTTATTCTGTTCCATGGCAGTGATTTCCACCTTTCTGTCTTCCAGGTCACTTATCCGTTCTTCTGCCACAGTTATTCTGCTACTGATTCCTTCTAGTATATTTTTCATTTCAGTTATTACATTGTTCACCTCTGTTTGTTTGTTCTTTAATTCTTCTAGGTGTTTGTTCCTTAATTCTTCTAGGTCTTTGTTAAGCATTTCTTGTGTCTTCTCGATCTTTGCCTCCTTTCTTTTTCCAAGGTCTTGGCTCAACTTCACTATCATTATTCTGAATTCTTTTTCTGGAAGGTTCCCTATCTCCACGTCATTTCGTTTTTTTTTTTCCTGGGGTTTTATCTTGTTCCTTGATCTGGTATAAAGTCCTCTGCCTTTTCATTTTGTCTATCTTTCTGTGAATGTGGTTTTCCTTCCACAGGCTGCAGAATTGTAGTTCTTCTTGCTTCTGCTGTCTGCTCTCTGGTGGATGAGTCTATCTTAGAGGCTTGTGCAAGCTTCCTGATGGGAGGGACTGGTGGTGGGTAGAGCTGGGTGTTGCTTTGGTGGGCAGAGCTTTAATCCGCTTGTCTGTGGATTAAATAAAACTTTAATAAAAAGTTTAATCCGCTTGTCTGCTGATGCATGGGGCTGGGTTCCCTCCCTGTTGGTTGTTTGGCCTGAGGCGACCCAGCACTGGAGCCTACCTTGCTCTTGGTGGGGCTAATGGCGGACTCTGGGAGGGCTCACACCAAGGAGTATTTCCCAGAACTTCTGCTGCCAGTGTCGTTGTCCTCACGGTGAGCCACAGCCACAGCCACCACCTGCCTCTGCAGGAGACCCTCTAAAAGTAGCAGGTAGTTCTGGTCATTCTCCTACAGGGTCACTGCTTCTTCCCCTGGGTCCTGATGTGCACACTACTTTGTGTGTGCCCTCCAAGAGTGGAGTATCTGAGTGGAGTTGAGACTCTGAGACTCTGCGTGGAGTCACACAGACTCTGGGTCCTGTGAAGCTTCGATGTTTTGTGGTTCTAGAAATCCTATAGGAGACGGTCCACAGCAGGTGAAGCTAATGTTGTCAGTAGAGGTGTTGAAGCCAAAGATCTGCAGTTCCGACTAGAGGTGCCGATGTACATACAGGACAAAATCATCTCGTGTGAATGTAGTTCAGGCATGTTTAAGATGAATGCAGTCATGTTAATGCCTACCATATTCTATCTTGAGCCTCTCCTCAGGGACCCCCTCCTCAGTTCCTGAGGCTCCTGTAAGTCATGTACAAGGGACTGGAAAGTGGGCTCTGTCCAGTCTGAGCCCTGAGTTACCCTGTGTGTATCTTAGGATGCTTTGTATTTCTGTGGTGTCTGTCTGTTGTAACATCATCTCTTTCATTTCAGATTTATTTGGGCCCTCTCTTTTTAAAAAAACATACTACTGTTGTCTTTTATTCTTTACAGAAGTTTAATAAGTGTTTGATCTACTATCCTTACCCTATGTATACTTTTTGCAGTGAGATTTTTACTTTTCTTTGTTTCCTTGTTACTATCAATAATTAGTGAGACTTCTTTTAAGCTACCTTCAACATTGCTTATAAAGCTGCTTTATTAGTGATGACAGAGCCTTAATGGAAGTCATGTTCTGGTTGTAAATTAGAATGCAATGTGCCAGCAAAAAGCCCCTTAAGTTTATGTCTCATTACTTCTTGTTCTTTTTTTAATTTAATTTTTATTTTTTGTCAGAGCAAATTTGATTAAAATGTTTTGTTTCTTCTAGGTGTGCAAGATGTGGTTCTTTTAAACATATACATATATCTATTCTTCTTTGCATCATTTTCCCATGTAGGTTATGACACAATGTTGAGCAGTCTTGTCTTGGTATTACATAGGTCTTTGGTGATTACATATTTCACATGTGTTTCTATATCTATCTTAACCCCAATATCCTAATGTATCCAATCCTCACACCTATCCATTTGCTGAACCATAAGTTTGTTTAATGAATCTGTGATTGCATTTCTCTGTGGAAATATCTTCATTGGTATGAATTTTTAGCTAAGACCTATAAGTGATATTATAGGATATGTGTCTTTGGCTTTCTGACTTAGTACAATTTGCCTGATTACCTCAAGAATCATACATGGTGCTGCAAATGGCATTGTTTCATTTTTTTCCCTGGCTAATATTCCATCTGTACGTGTACCAGTTCTTCTTTGGCCACGCACCTCTTGATGGACTTTCTGGTTGCCTCCATGTCTTGGCTATTGTAATACTGCTGCAATGCATATTTTCTTGCCTGTGTCTTTCCAGTTCTATCTTCTTATGTTATAGGCCAAGGAGTGGGCTTGCTGTATCATATGGTAGCTCAGTGTGTACGTTTTAAAGGCACCACCATTCAGTTCTCATTAGTGGCTCTTTCCAGGTTACGTCCCACTTAAAATTGAGGGTATGCATTTCTCCAAAACACCTTCAATATTTATTGTTTGTAGTTTTCTTGCTGATGGTTATTCTAACAGGTGCGAGCTGATACCTCTCTGTGGATGAATTTGCATGTGTCCCAAAATCTGTTGAAATTGAGCTTTAAAGCATGCCCTTTCTATTTATCAAACTGTGATTACAGCTTAGTTCTTCAAAGTGTTTTCTTAAAGTAAGTGTCACATTTTGAAAATTTTTGGCCATTACCTCCCTCAAGACATTTTGAAGGCAGGTTTCATTTACAGCCCTGAAGTACTTGTTCATATGAAGTGACCATTAGCACAGGTTTGAAAGCTGCTTTGGTAGGTAATGGCCGGAGGGCGGGAGCCTTTCCACGTTCCCCAATCTGGTAACTAGGGAAGGAGCCTTCAGCCCCAAAAGTGTCCACCCTTATGTCTCATCCAGCTGTGGAACTAGATATGGTCAATCTAGGTTGCATCACAGCCCCTGAATGAATTGTGTGAGAATTTCTCTCTCTTTGAAAGTCTTTGTTTCATGGGTAATTAAAAGTAGTTTATTTTTATAATGGGGTTTAGCTGCTTTTCACTGCTGTGTTTATGCCGCTTTACACCCCCTTGACTCACTTACAGAGAGATATCAATACATAGGTTTTAAGATTCTTACTAGTCAGATATAGTCTTGTGCGGTGAATAGGGGGTGTTGAGTCCAGTTCACTGAGCAAGGAGTAGGTCTTGTCTATTACATATTGGGTTTATGGAACGGTATCTGAGCTAATTTGAAACCCTTGTTTTATGCATCACCCCACCACACCTTTCCCCTTCAGCAGCCATAGTGTGTTTTCTAAATGTGTGACTCTGTTCTGTTTTGTAATTCAGTTCAAGTGTAGCGGTTTTTACATTCCCTCTGTAAGTGATATCTTATGATAAGTGTCTTTTTCTGTGTGACTTATTTCACTTAGAATCTTCGTACCTAAATCCACTCATCATGCTGCTACGACTCTTATGACATTGATTTCATGGCTGAGTGATATTCCATTGTATATGAGGACCCAACTTCTTTATCCATTTTTCCCTTTCCTAGGATATTTAAGGTGTAATGAAGTGGGGGTTCTTGTCAACAGAGCAGCCCTAAACTTTGGGGTGCCTGTGTCTTGCTGATTTTTAGTTTTCCCAATTTATACGCCCATGAGTGGAAGTGCCCTATGCTCTCCAAGCTGTGTTTTTTAGATGTTTCAGGACACACCGTACACTTCTCCAGAGTGGCTGTTGGCAATTTATATCCCGCCCATCAGCGTAGCAAGGCTCCCATTTCTCCATGGCCGGTCCTGAATTTTTGGATTTGACACTTTTTTCCGCATGGCCCTTTTGCCCGCTGGGAAGCGAGACAACTTTGTAGCACTGTTTTCCCTTTCCAGGTTGCTTGGATGGCCAAAAAGGGCGTATGCGTTTTTTCCTGAATATATTCAGGAAAAAACGCATACGCCCTTTTTGGCCAAGGGCATCATTGTCCACGTTTTGCCGCTCTTCATGTGCTTTCAAAGCGATTCGAATCTACCTCCTGAAAACTGTTTCCTGCAATTCTGCCTTGCTTTCAAATCCTCTTCGTTGCCTTCCCTCAATATATTTGTGGACGAGAGTTATCATTTAAAACTCTGCAGGTTTGTGAATTGCAGTGCCCCTGAGTTCCATTTTTCAAGTCGCTTTTTGGGAGCTGGCCGCAAAAGCGCATGATTGCTTCAGGCCCTCTTCTGGTTCTGGGGGGCAGGCTGAGGCTGTGGTTAATTCTTCTTCCTGATGGGAAAATAGAGTGACCTGTGCCAGTCCCAACCACTAGAGCTAGTCTCTCATTGGTTCCCCCTCTTCCCGTTCATCCTCAGGACAAATTGCAACCTATACGGAACAGGAGGTTAAAGGTGCTGATTCTCCAAGGAGGGAGATGGCTAGTAAAGGGGCTGGAATAGCGAACCCGAGCACAAGGAGATGAGAAATGAGGTGCGTTTTAGAAACCTTTCCCGATCACACGGTGTACCATCTTCTGGGTTTCTCATGCACGTTTTCGACGTAGGAAGATGCCCTTGATCCTGGGGATTTGGGACCCATGGGATGGGTACCATGCAGTATTACTTTAAAGGGTCTGCGTTGGCTCACCCAACCTCACCAAACCTCTCAGCCCCAAGAGTGTCCACCCTTATGTCTCAATCAGCTGTGGGTCTAGATATGGTCATTCCAGGTTGCATCACAGCCCCTGAACGAATTTTGGAAGAATTTCTCTCTCTTTCACTGTCTTTGTTTCACGGGTTTTGAAAAGACATTTATTTTTATAATGGGGTTTAGCTGCTTTTCACGGCTGTGTTTATGCCGTGTTACAGCCCCTTGACTCACTTACAGAGAGATATCAATACATAGGTTTGAAGATTCTTACTAGTCAGATATATTCTTGTGCGGTGAATAGGGGGTGTTGAGTCCAGTTCACTGAGCAAGGAGTAGGTCTTTTCTATTACATATTGGTTTTATGGAACGGTATCGGGGCTAATTTGAAACCCTTGTTTCATGCATCACCCCACCTCACCTTTCCCGTTAAGCAGCCATAGTGTGTTTTCTAAACGTGTGACTCTGTTCTGTTTTGTAATTCACTTCAACTGTAGAGGTTTCTACATTCCCTCTATAAGTGCTATCTTATGATAAGTGTCTTTTTCTGTGTGACTTATTTCACTTAGAATCGTCGTACCTAAGTCCACTCATCGTGCTGCTACTAGCCTTATGACGTTGATTTCATGGCTGAGTGATAATCCATTGTACATGAGGACCTCAACTTCTTTATCCATTTTTCTCTTTCCTAGGATATTGAAGGTGTAATGAAGTGGGGGTTCTTGTCAACAGAGCAGCCCTAAACTTTGGGGTGCCTGTGTCTTGCTGATTTTTAGTTTTCCCAATTTATAGGCCCATAAGTGTAAGTGCCCTATGCTCTCCAAGCTGTGTTTTTTAGATGTTTCAGGACACACTGTACACTTCTCCAGAGTGGCTGTTGTCAATTTACATCCCGCCCATCAGCGTAGCAAGGCTCCCATTTCTCCATGGCCGGTCCTGCATTTCTGGTTTGGACACTTTATTCCGCATGGCCCTTTTTCCCGCTGGGAAGCGAGACTTCTTTGTAGCGTTGATTTTCCTTTCCAGGTGGCTTGGTTGGCCAAAAAGGGCGTATGCGTTTTTTCCTGAATATATTCAGGAAAAAACGCATACGCCCTTTTTGGCCAAGGGCATCATTGTCCACGTTTTGCCGCTTTTCATGTGCTTTCAAGGCGATTCGAATCTACCTCCTGAAATCTGTTTCCTGCAATTCTGCCTTGCTTTCAAAGCCTCTTCGTTGCCTTCCCTTAATATATTTGTGGACGAGAGTTATCATTTAAAACTCTGCAGGTTTGTGAATTGCAGTGCCCCTGAGCTCCATTTTTCAACTCGCTTTTTTGGGAGCTGGCCACAAAAGCGCAGGATTGCTTCAGGCCCTCTTCTGGTTCTGGGGGGCAGGCTGAGCTTGTGCTTAATTCTTCTTCCTGATGGGAAAATAGAGTGACCTGTGCCTGTCCCAACAACTAGAGCTAGTCTCTCTTTGGTTCCCCCTCTTCCCGTTCATCCTCAGGATAAATTGCAACCTGTACGGAACAGGAGGTTAAAGGTGCTGATTCTCCAAGGAGGGAGATGGCTAGTAAAGGGGCTGGAATGGCGAACCCGAGCACAAGGAGATGAGAAATGAGGTGCGTTTTAGAAACCTTTCCCGATCACACAGTGTACCATCTTCTGGGTTTCTCATGCCTGTTTTCGACGTAGGAAGATGCCCTTGAACCTGGGGATTTGGGACCCATGGGATGGGTACCATGCAGTATTACTTTAAAGGGTGTGCGTTGGCTCACCCAACCTCACCAAAACTGTCAGCCCCATGAGTGTCCACCCTTATGTCTCAATCAGCTGTGGGTCTAGATATGGTCAATCCAGGTTGCATCACAGCCCCTGAACGAATTTTGTAAGAATTTCTCTCTCTTTCACTGTCTTTGTTTCACGGGTTTTGAAAAGTAATTTATTTTTATAATGGGGTTTAGCTGCTTTTCACGGCTGTGTTTATGCCGCTTTACACCCCCTTGACTCACTTACAGAGAGATATCAATACATAGTTTTGAAGATTCTTACTAGTCAGATATATTCTTGTGCGGTGAATAGGGGGTGTTGAGTCCAGTTCACTGAGCAAGGAGTAGGTCTTGTCTATTACATATTGGGTTTATGGAACGGTATCAGAGCTAATTTAAAACCCTTGTTTTATGCATCACCCCACCTCACCTTTCCCGTTCAGCAGCCATAGTGTGTTTTCTAAACGTGTGACTCTGTTCTGTTTTGTAATTTAGTTCAAGTGTAGCAGTTTTTACATTCCCTCTATAAGTGCTATCTTATGATAAGTGTCTTTTACTGTGTGACTTATTTCACTTAGAATCGTCATACCTTAATCCAATCATCGTGCTGCTACTAGCCTTATGACGTTGATTTCATGGCTGAGTGATATTCCATTGTACATGAGGACCCCAACTTCATTATCCATTTTTCTCTTTCCTGGGATATTTAAGGTGTAAAGAAGTGGGGGTTCTTGTCAACAGAGCTGCCCTAAACTTTGGGGTGCCTGTGTCTTGCTGATTTTTAGTTTTCCCAATTTATACGCCCATGAGTGTAAGTGCCCTATGTGCTCCAAGCTGTGTTTTTTAGATGTTTCAGGACACACCGTACACTTCTCCAGAGTGGCTGTTGGCAATTTACATCCCGCCCATCAGCGTAGCAAGTCTCCCATTTCTCCATGGCCGCTCCTGCATTTCTGGTTTTGACACTTTTTTCTGCATGGCCCTTTTGCCCGCTGGGAAGCCAGACTTCTTTGGAGCGCTGATTGGCCTTTCCAGGTTGCTTGGTTGGCCAAAAAGGGCGTATGCGTTTTTTCCTGAATATATTCAGGAAAAAACGCATACGCCCTTTTTGGCCAAGGGCATCATTGTCCACGTTTTGCCGCTTTTCATGTGCTTTCAAGGCGATTCGAATCTACCTCCTGAAATCTGTTTCCTGCAATTCTGCCTTGCTTTCACATCCTCTTCGTTGCCTTCCCTCAATATATTTGTGGACGAGAGTTGTCATTTATAACTCTGCAGGTTTGTGAATTGTAGTGCCCCTGAGCTCCATTTTTCAAGTCGCTTTTTGGGAGCTGGCCGGAAAAGCGCAGGATTGCTTCAGGGCCTCTTCTGGTTCTGGGGGGCAGGCTGAGGCTGTGGTTAATTCTTCTTCCTGATGGGAAAATAGAGTGACCTGTGCCTGTCCCAACCACTAGAGCTAGTCTCTCATTGGTTCCCCATCTTCCCGTTCATCCTCAGGACAAATTGCAACCTGTACGGAACAGAAGGTTAAAGGTGCTGATTCTCCAAGGAGGGAGATGGCTAGTAAAGGGGCTGGAATGGAGAACCCGAGCAAAAGGAGATGAGAAATGAGGTGCGTTTTAGAAACCTTTCCCGATCACACGGTGTACCATCTTCTGGGTTTCCCATGCACGTTTTTGACGTAGGAAGATGCCCTTGAACCTGGAGATTAGGGACCCATCAAGAAATCACATTAAGGTTCTCTTTTTAACGTGTTCCTTAAAACACTAGTGCTTAGGAAATCTATTGGAGGCAGAAGCAGTCAAGGGTAGCTTAGGTTTGGGGTTAGGGTGAGGGTTAGGGTACGGCTTAGGGTACGGGTTCGGGGAGGGGTTCGGGTAGGGCGTAGGGTATGGGTTAGGGTTAGGGTTAGTCTTAGAGTTAGCGCTCGGTTTAGGGTACGGGCTAGGATTAGGGTACGCGTTAGGGTTAGGGTAGGGGTTAGGGTTAGTGTACGCGTTAGGGTTAGGGTCGTTATCAAACCTATCCCACTCTCTAGATACCCCTTAGCACGTAAAGGAATATTATTTGGGGGTCCCGCCATGGAGAAGAGTTTAGACACTAGGAGAAGATAAGGAACACACCCATTCTAAAGAAATCACATTAGGATTCCCTTTTTAACCTGTTCCTTAAAACACTAGTGCTTAGGAAATCTATTGGAGGCAGAAGCAGTCAAGGGTAGCTTAGGGTAAGGGTTAGGGTTAGGGTGAGGGTGAGGGTACGGTTTAGGTTACGGGTTCGGGTACGGAATCGGTTATGGCATAGGGTATGGATTAGGGTTATGGTTACTTTTAGGGTAAGGGCTCGGTTTAGAGTATCGGTTAGGATTAAGGTAGGTGTTAGGGTTAGGGTACGGGTTAGGGTTAGGGTATGGGAGAGGGTTAGGGTAAGCATTAGGGTTAGGGTAGTTATTAAACCTATCCCACTCTCTAGATACAGCTTAGAACGTAACGGAATATTATTTGGGGGTCCAGCCTTGGAGAAGAGTTTAGACACTAGGAGAAGATAAGGAACACACCCATCATCAAAAAATCACATTAGGATTCTCTTTTTAACCTGTTCCTTAAAACACTAGTGCTTAGGACATCTATTGGAGGCAGAAGCAGTGAAGGGTAGCTTAGGATTAGGGTTAGGGTTAGGGTACGGCTTAGGGTACGAGTTCGTGGAGGGGTTCGGGTACGGCGTATGGTATGGGTTAGGGTTAGGTTTAGGGCTCGGTTCAACGTACGGGTTAGGATTAGGGTACGCGTTAGGGTTAGGGTAGGGGTTAGGGTGAGGGTAGTTATTAAACCTATCCCACTCTCTAGATATCCCTTAGCACGTAAAGGAATATTATTTGGGGGTCCAGCCATAGAGAAGAGTTTAGACACTAGGAGAAGATAAGGAACACACCCATTATCAAGAAATCACATTAGGATTCTCTTTTTAACCTGTTCCTTAAAATATTAGTGCTTAGGAAATCTATTGGAGGCAGAAGGCGTCAAGGGTAGCTTAGGTTTAGGGTTAGGGTTAGGGTGAGGGTTAGGGTACGGCTTAGGGTACGGGTTGAGGGAGGGGTTCGGGTAGGGCGTAGGGTATGGGTTAGGGTTAGGGTTAGTGTTAGGGTTAGGGCTCGGTTTAGGGTACGGGTTAGGTTTAGGGTACGCATTAGGCTTAGGGTAGGGGTTAGGGTTAGGGTACGCGTTAGGGTGAGGGTAGTTATTAAACCTATCCCACTCTCTAGATACCCCTTAGCACGTAAAGGAATATTATTTGGGGGTCCAGCCATGGAGAAGAGTTTAGACACTAGGAGAAGATAAGGAACACACCCATGACCACGAAATCACATTAGGATTCTCTTTTTAACCTGTTCCTTAAAACACTAGTGCTTAGGAAATCTATTGGAGGCAGAAGCAGTCAAGGGTAGCTTAGGGTTAGGGTTAGGGTTAGGGTGAGGGTTAGGGTACGGCTTAGGGTATGGGTACGGGGAGGGGTTCGGGTAGGGCGTAGGGTATGGGTTAGGGTTAGGGTTAGGGTTAGTGTTAGGGTTAGGGCTCGGTTTAGGGTACGGGTTAGGATTAGGGTACGCGTTAGTGTTAGGGTAGGGGTTAGGGTTAGGGTACGCGATAGGGTGAGGTTAGTTATTAAACCTATCCCACTCTCTAGATACCCCTTAGCACGTAAAGGAATATTATTTGGGGATCCAGCCATGGAGAAGAGTTTAGACACTAGGAGAAGTTAAGGAACACACCCATTATCAAGAAATCACATTAGGATTCTCTTTTTAAACTGTTCCTTAAAACACTAGTGCTTAGGAAATCTATTGGAGGCAGAAGCAGTCAAGGGTAGCTTAGGGTTAGGGTTAGGGTTAGATTGAGGGTTAGGGTACGGCTTAGGGTACGGGTTCAGGGAGGGGTTCGTGTAGGGCGTAGGTTATGGGTTAGGGTTAGGGTTAGGGTTAGTGTTAGGGTTAGGGCTCGGTTTAGGGTACGGGTTAGGATTAGGGTACGCGTTAGGTTTAGGGTAGGGGTTAGGGTTAGGGAACGCGTTAGGGTGAGGGTAGTTATTAAACCTCTCCCTCTCTCTAGATACCCCTTAGCACGTAAAGGCATATTATTTGGGGGTCCAGCCATGAAGAAGAATTTAGACACGAGGAGAAGATAAGGAACACACCCATTATCAAGAAATCACATTAGGATTCTCTTTTTAACCTGTTCCTTAAAACACTAGTGCTTAGGAAATCTATTGGAGGCAGAAGGCGTCAAGGGTAGCTTAGGGTTAGGGTTAGGGTTAGGGTGAGGGTTAGTGTACGTCTTAGGGTACGGGTTGAGGGAGGGGTTCGGGTAGGGCGTAGGGTATGGATTAGGGATAGGGTTAGTGTTAGGGTTAGGGCTCAGTTTAGGGTACGGGTTAGGATTAGGGTACGCGTTAGGCTTAGGGTAGGGGTTAGGGTTAGGGTACGCGTTAGGGTGAGGGTAGTTATTAAACCTATCACACTCTCTAGATACCCCTTAGCACGTAAAGGAATATTATTTGGGGGTCCAGCCATGGAGAAGAGTTTAGACACTAGGAGAAGATAAGGAACACACCCATTATCACGAAATCACATTAGGATTCTCTTTTTAACCTGTTCCTTAAAACACTAGTGCTTAGGAAATCTATTGGAGGCAGAAGGCGTCAAGGGTAGCTTAGGGTTAGGGTTAGGGTTAGGGTGAGTGTTAGTGTACGGCTTAGGGTACGGGTTGAGGGAGGGGTTAGGGTAGGGCGTAGGGTATGGGTTAGGGATAGGGTTAGTGTTAGGGTTAGGGCTCGGTTTAGGGTACGGGTTAGGATTAGGGTACGCGTTAGGCTTAGGGTAGGGGTTAGGGTTAGGGTACGCGTTAGGGTGAGGGTAGTTATTAAACCTATCCCACTTTCTAGATACCCCTTAGCACGTAAAGGAATATTATTTGGGGGTCCAGCCATGGAGAAGAGTTTAGACACTAGGAGAAGATAAGGAACACACCCATTATCACGAAATCACATTAGGATTCTCTTTTTAACCTGTTCCTTAAAACACTAGTGCTTAGGAAATCTATTGGAGGCAGAAGCAGTCAAGGGTAGCTTAGGGTTAGGGTTAGGGTTAGGGTGAGGGTTAGGGTACGGCTTAGGGTACGGGTTCGGGGAGGGGGTTCGGGTAGGGCGTAGGGTATGAGTTAGGGTTAGGGTTAGGGTTAGTGTTAGGGTTAGGGCTCGGTTTAGGGTACGGGTTAGGATTAGGGTACGCCTTAGTGTTAGGGTAGGGGTTAGGGTTAGGGTACGCGATAGGGTGAGGTTAGTTATTAAAACTACCCCACTCTCTAGATACCCCCTTAGCACGTAAAGGAATATTATTTAGGGGTCCAGCCATGGAGAAGAGTTTAGACACGAGGAGAAGATAAGGAACACACCCATTATCAAGAAATCACATTAGGATTCTCTTTTTAACCTGTTCCTTAAAACACTAGTGCTTAGGAAATCTATTGGAGGCAGAAGCAGTCAAGGGTAGCTTAGGGTTAGGGTTAGGGTTAGGGTGAGGGTTAGGGTACGGCTTAGGGTACGGGTTCGGCGAGGGGTTCGGGTAGGGCGTAGGGTATGGGTTAGGGTTAGGGTTAGGGTTCGTGTTAGGGTTAGGGCTCGGTTTAGGGTACGGGTTAGGATTAGGGTACGCGTTAGGGTTAGGGTAGGGGTTAGGGTTAGTGTACGCATTAGGATGAGGGTAATTATTAAACCTATCACACTCTCTAGATACCCCTTAGCACGTAAAGGAATATTATTTGGGGGTCCAGCCATGGAGAAGAGTTTAGACCCTAGGAGAAGATAAGGAACACACCCATTATCAAGAAATAACAATATGATTCTCTTTTTAAACTGTTCCTTAAAACACTAGTGCTTAGGAAATCTATTGGAGGCAGAGGCAGTCAAGGGAAGCTTAGGGTTAGGGTTAGGGTTAGGGTGAGGGTTAGGGTACGGCTTAGGGTACGGATTCGGGTAGGGGTTCGTGTAGGGAGTAGGGTATGGGTTAGGGTTAGGGTTAGGGTTAGTGTTAGGGTTAGGGCTCGGTTTAGGGTACGGGTTAGGATTAGGGTACGCGTTAGTGTTAGGGTAGGGGTTAGGGTTAGGGTAGGAGTTAGGGTGAGGTTAGTTATTAAACCTATCCCACTCTCTAGATACCCCTTAGCACGTAAAGGAATATTATTTGGGGGTCCAGCCATGGAGAAGAGTTTAGACACTAGGAGAAGATAAGGAACAAACCCATTATCAAGAAATCACATTAGGATTCTCTTTTTAAACTGTTCCTTAAAACACTAGTGCTTAGGAAATCTATTGGAGGCAGAAGCAGTAAAGGGTAGCTTAGGGTTAGGGTTAGGGTTAGGGTGAGGGTTAGTGTACGGCTTAGGTTATGGCTTTGGGGAGGGGTTCGGGTAGGACGTAGTGTATGGGTTAGGGTTAGGGTTAGGGCTAGTGTTAGGGTTAGGGCTCGGTTTAGGGTACGGGTTAGGATTAGGGTACGCGTTAGGGTTAGGGTAGGGGTTAGGGTTAGGGTACGCGTTAGGGTGAGGGTAGTTATTAAACCTATCCCACTCTCTAGATACCCCTTAGCACGTAAAGGAATATTATTTGGGGGTCCAGCCATGGGGAAGAGTTTAGACACTAGGAGAAGATAAGGAACACACCCATTATCAAGAAATCACATTAGGATTCTCTTTTTAACCTGTTCCTTAAAACACTAGTGCTTAGGAAATCTATTGGAGGCAGAAGGCGTCAAGGGTAGCTTAGGTTTAGGGTTAGGGTTAGGGTGAGGGTTAGGGTACGGCTTAGGGTACGGGTTGAGGGAGGGGTTCGGGTAGGGCGTAGGGTATGGGTTAGGGTTAGGGTTAGTGTTAGGGTTAGGGCTCGGTTTAGGGTACGGGTTAGGTTTAGGGTACGCATTAGGCTTAGGGTAGGGGTTAGGGTTAGGGTACGCGTTAGGGTGAGGGTAGTTATTAAACCTATCCCACTCTCTAGATACCCCTTAGCACGTAAAGGAATATTATTTGCGGGTCCAGCCATAGAGAAGAGTTTAGACACTAGGAGAAGATAAGGAACACACCCATTATCAAGAAATCACATTAGGATTCTCTTTTTAACCTGTTCCTTAAAACACTAGTGCTTAGGAAATCTATTGGAGGCAGAAGCCATCAAGGGTAGCTTAGGTTTAGGGTTAGGGTTAGGGTGAGGGTTAGGGTACGGCTTAGGGTACAGGTTCGGGGAGGGGTTCGGGTAGGGCGTAGGGTATGGGTTAGGGTTAGGGTTAGGGTTAGTGTTAGGGTTAGGGCTCAGTTTAGGGTACGGGTTAGGATTAGGGTACGCGTTCGGGTTAGGGTAGGGGTTAGGGTTAGGGTACGCGATAGGGTGAGGTGTAGTTATTAAACCTATCCCACTCTCTAGATACCCCTTAGCACGTAAAGGAATATTATTTGGGGGTCCAGCCATGGAGAAGAGTTTAGACACGAGGAGAAGATAAGGAACACACCCATTATCAAGAAATCACATTAGGATTCTCTTTTTAACCTGTTCCTTAAAACACTAGTGCTTAGGGAATCTATTGGAGGCAGAAGCAGTCAAGGGTAGCTTAGGGTTAGGGTTAGGGTTAGGGTGAGGGTTAGGGTATGGCTTAGGGTACGGGTTCGGGGAGGGGTTCTGGTAGGGCGTAGTGTAAGGGTTAGGGTTAGGGTTAGGGTTAGTGTTAGGGTTAGGGCTCGGTTTAGGGTACGGGTTAGGATTAGGGTACGCATTAGGGTTAGGGTAGGGGTTAGGGTTAGGGTACGCGTTAGGGTGAGGGTAGTTATGAAACCTATCCCACTCTCTAGATACCCGTTAGCACGTAAAGGAATATTATTTGGGGGTCCAGCCATGGAGAAGAGTTTAGACACGAGGAGAAGATAAGGAACACACCCATTATCACGAAATCACATTAGGATTCTCTTTTTAACCTGTTCCTTAAAACACTAGTGCTTAGGAAATCTATTGGAGGCAGAAGCAGTCAAGGGTAGCTTAGGGTTAGGGTTAGGGTTAGGGTGAGGTTTAGGGTATGGCTTAGGGTACGGGTTCGGGGAGGGGTTCGGGTAGGGCGTAGGGTATGGGTTAGGGTTAGGGTTAGGGTTAGTGTTAGGGTTAGGGCTCGGTTTAGGGTACGGGTTAGGATTAGGGTACGCGTTAGTCTTAGGGGAGGGGTTAGGGTTAGGGTACGCGATAGGGTGAGGTTAGTTATTAAACCTATCCCACTCTCTAGATACCCCTTAGCACGTAAAGGAATATTATTTGGGGGTCCAGCCATGGAGAAGAGTTTAGACACTAGGAGAAGATAAGGAACACACCCATTCTAAAGAAATCACATTAGGATTCCCTTTTTAACCTGTTCCTTAAAACACTAGTGCTTAGGAAATCTATTGGAGGCAGAAGCAGTCAAGGGTAGCTTAGGGTAAGGGTTAGGGTTAGGGTGAGGGTGAGGGTACGGCTTAGGTTACGGGTTCGGGTACGGAATCGGTTATGGCATAGGGTATGGATTAGGGTTATGGTTACTTTTAGGGTAAGGGCTCGGTTTAGAGTATCGGTTAGGATTAAGGTAGGTGTTAGGGTTAGGGTACGGGTTAGGGTTAGGGTATGGGAGAGGGTTAGGGTAAGCATTAGGGTTAGGGTAGTTATTAAACCTATCCCACTCTCTAGATACAGCTTAGAACGTAACGGAATATTATTTGGGGGTCCAGCCTTGGAGAAGAGTTTAGACACTAGGAGAAGATAAGGAACACACCCATCATCAAAAAATCACATTAGGATTCTCTTTTTAACCTGTTCCTTAAAACACTAGTGCTTAGGACATCTATTGGAGGCAGAAGCAGTGAAGGGTAGCTTAGGATTAGGGTTAGGGTTAGGGTACGGCTTAGGGTACGAGTTCGTGGAGGGGTTCGGGTACGGCGTATGGTATGGGTTAGGGTTAGGGTTAGGGCTCGGTTCAACGTACGGGTTAGGATTAGGGTACGCGTTAGGGTTAGGGTAGGGGTTAGGGTGAGGGTAGTTATTAAACCTATCCCACTCTCTAGATATCCCTTAGCACGTAAAGGAATATTATTTGGGGGTCCAGCCATAGAGAAGAGTTTAGACACTAGGAGAAGATAAGGAACACACCCATTATCAAGAAATCACATTAGGATTCTCTTTTTAACCTGTTCCTTAAAATATTAGTGCTTAGGAAATCTATTGGAGGCAGAAGGCGTCAAGGGTAGCTTAGGTTTAGGGTTAGGGTTAGGGTGAGGGTTAGGGTACGGCTTAGGGTACGGGTTGAGGGAGGGGTTCGGGTAGGGCGTAGGGTATGGGTTAGGGTTAGGGTTAGTGTTAGGGTTAGGGCTCGGTTTAGGGTACGGGTTAGGTTTAGGGTACGCATTAGGCTTAGGGTAGGGGTTAGGGTTAGGGTACGCGTTAGGGTGAGGGTAGTTATTAAACCTATCCCACTCTCTAGATACCCCTTAGCACGTAAAGGAATATTATTTGGGGGTCCAGCCATGGAGAAGAGTTTAGACACTAGGAGAAGATAAGGAACACACCCATGACCACGAAATCACATTAGGATTCTCTTTTTAACCTGTTCCTTAAAACACTAGTGCTTAGGAAATCTATTGGAGGCAGAAGCAGTCAAGGGTAGCTTAGGGTTAGGGTTAGGGTTAGGGTGAGGGTTAGGGTACGGCTTAGGGTATGGGTACGGGGAGGGGTTCGGGTAGGGCGTAGGGTATGGGTTAGGGTTAGGGTTAGGGTTAGTGTTAGGGTTAGGGCTCGGTTTAGGGTACGGGTTAGGATTAGGGTACGCGTTAGTGTTAGGGTAGGGGTTAGGGTTAGGGTACGCGATAGGGTGAGGTTAGTTATTAAACCTATCCCACTCTCTAGATACCCCTTAGCACGTAAAGGAATATTATTTGGGGATCCAGCCATGGAGAAGAGTTTAGACACTAGGAGAAGTTAAGGAACACACCCATTATCAAGAAATCACATTAGGATTCTCTTTTTAAACTCTTCCTTAAAACACTAGTGCTTCGGAAATCTATTGGAGGCAGAAGCAGTCAAGGGTAGCTTAGGGTTAGGGTTAGCGTTAGATTGAGGGTTAGGGTACGGCTTAGGGTACGGGTTCAGGGAGGGGTTCGTGTAGGGCGTAGGGTATGGGTTAGGGTTAGGGTTAGGGTTAGTGTTAGGTTTAGGGCTCGGTTTAGGGTACGGGTTAGGATTAGGGTACGCGTTAGGGTTAGGGTAGGGGTTAGGGTTAGGGAACGCGTTAGGGTGAGGGTAGTTAGGGTTAGGGTTAGGGTTAGGGTTAGGGTTAGGGTACGGCTTAGGGTACGGGTTCGGGGAGGGGTTCGGATATGGCGTAGGGTATGGGTTAGGGTTAGGGTTAGGGTGAGGGTTAGGGTACGGCTTAGGGTACGGGTTCGGGGAGGGGTTCGGGTAGGGCGTAGGGTATGGGTTAGGTTTAGGGTTAGCGCTAGTGTTAGGGTTAGGGCTCGGTTTAGGGTACGGGTTAGGATTAGGGTACGCGTTAGGGTTAGGGTAGGGGTTAGGGTTAGGGTACGCGTTAGGGTGAGGGTAGTTATTAAGCCTATCACACTCTCTAGATACCCCTTAGCACGTAAAGAAATATTATTTTGGGGTCCAGCCATGGAGAAGAGTTTAGACACGAGGAGAAAATAAGGAACACACCCATTATCAAGAAATCACATTAGGATTCTCTTTTTAACCTGTTCCTTAAAACACTAGTGCTTAGGAAATCTATTGGAGGCAGAAGCCATCAAGGGTAGCTTAGGTTTAGGGTTAGGGTTAGGGTGAGGGTTAGGGTACGGCTTAGGGTACAGGTTCGGGGAGGGGTTCGGGTAGGGCGTAGGGTATGGGTTAGGGTTAGGGTTAGGGTTAGTGTTAGGGTTAGGGCTCAGTTTAGGGTACGGGTTAGGATTAGGGTACGCGTTCGGGTTAGGGTAGGGGTTAGGGTTAGGGTACGCGATAGGGTGAGGTGTAGTTATTAAACCTATCCCACTCTCTAGATACCCCTTAGCACGAAAAGGAATATTATTTGGGGGTCCAGCCATGGAGAAGAGTTTAGACACGAGGAGAAGATAAGGAACACACCCATTATCAAGAAATCACATTAGGATTCTCTTTTTAACCTGTTCCTTAAAACACTAGTGCTTAGGGAATCTATTGGAGGCAGAAGCAGTCAAGGGTAGCTTAGGGTTAGGGTTAGGGTTAGGGTGAGGGTTAGGGTATGGCTTAGGGTACGGGTTCGGGGAGGGGTTCTGGTAGGGCGTAGTGTATGGGTTAGGGTTAGGGTTAGGGTTAGTGTTAGGGTTAGGGCTCGGTTTAGGGTACGGGTTAGGATTAGGGTACGCATTAGGGTTAGGGTAGGGGTTAGGGTTAGGGTACGCTTTAGGGTGAGGGTAGTTATTAAACCTATCCCACTCTCTAGATACCCCTTAGCACGTAAAGGAATATTATTTGGGGGTCCAGCCATGGAGAAGAGTTTAGACACGAGGAGAAGATAAGGAACACACCCATTATCACGAAATCACATTAGGATTCTCTTTTTAACCTGTTCCTTAAAACACTAGTGCTTAGGAAATCTATTGGAGGCAGAAGCAGTCAAGGGTAGCTTAGGGTTAGGGTTAGGGTTAGGGTGAGGGTTAGGGTATGGCTTAGGGTACGGGTTCGGGGAGGGGTTCGGGTAGGGCGTAGGGTATGGGTTAGGGTTAGGGTTAGGGTTAGTGTTAGGGTTAGGGCTCGGTTTAGGGTACGGGTTAGGATTAGGGTACGCGTTAGTCTTAGTGGAGGGGTTAGGGTTAGGGTACGCGATAGGGTGAGGTTAGTTATTAAACCTATCCCACTCTCTAGATACCCCTTAGCACGTAAAGGAATATTATTTGGGGGTCCAGCCATGGAGAAGAGTTTAGACACTAGGAGAAGATAAGGAACACACCCATTCTAAAGAAATCACATTAGGATTCCCTTTTTAACCTGTTCCTTAAAACACTAGTGCTTAGGAAATCTATTGGAGGCAGAAGCAGTCAAGGGTATCTTAGGGTAAGGGTTAGGGTTAGGGTGAGGGTGAGGGTACGGCTTAGGTTACGGGTTCGGGTACGGAATCGGTTATGGCATAGGGTATGGATTAGGGTTATGGTTACTTTTAGGGTAAGGGCTCGGTTTAGAGTATCGGTTAGGATTAAGGTAGGTGTTAGGGTTAGGGTACGGGTTAGGGTTAGGGTATGGGAGAGGGTTAGGGTAAGCATTAGGGTTAGGGTAGTTATTAAACCTATCCCACTCTCTAGATACAGCTTAGAACGTAACGGAATATTATTTGGGGGTCCAGCCTTGGAGAAGAGTTTAGACACTAGGAGAAGATAAGGAGCACACCCATTATCAAGAAATCACATTAGGATTCTCTTTTTAACCTCTTCCTTAAAACACTAGTGCTTAGGACATCTATTGGAGGCAGAAGCAGTGAAGGGTAGCTTAGGATTAGGGTTAGGGTTAGGGTACGGCTTAGGGTACGAGTTCGTGGAGGGGTTCGGGTACGGCGTATGGTATGGGTTAGGGTTAGGGTTAGGGCTCGGTTCAACGTACGGGTTAGGATTAGGGTACGCGTTAGGGTTAGGGTAGGGGTTAGGGTGAGGGTAGTTATTAAACCTATCCCACTCTCTAGATATCCCTTAGCACGTAAAGGAATATTATTTGGGGGTCCAGCCATAGAGAAGAGTTTAGACACTAGGAGAAGATAAGGAACACACCCATTATCAAGAAATCACATTAGGATTCTCTTTTTAACCTGTTCCTTAAAATATTAGTGCTTAGGAAATCTATTGGAGGCAGAAGGCGTCAAGGGTAGCTTAGGTTTAGGGTTAGGGTTAGGGTGAGGGTTAGGGTACGGCTTAGGGTACGGGTTGAGGGAGGGGTTCGGGTAGGGCGTAGGGTATGGGTTAGGGTTAGGGTTAGTGTTAGGGTTAGGGCTCGGTTTAGGGTACGGGTTAGGTTTAGGGTACGCATTAGGCTTAGGGTAGGGGTTAGGGTTAGGGTACGCGTTAGGGTGAGGGTAGTTATTAAACCTATCCCACTCTCTAGATACCCCTTAGCACGTAAAGGAATATTATTTGGGGGTCCAGCCATGGAGAAGAGTTTAGACACTAGGAGAAGATAAGGAACACACCCATTCTAAAGAAATCACATTAGGATTCCCTTTTTAACCTGTTCCTTAAAACACTAGTGCTTAGGAAATCTATTGGAGGCAGAAGCAGTCAAGGGTAGCTTAGGGTAAGGGTTAGGGTTAGGGTGAGGGTGAGGGTACGGCTTAGGTTACGGGTTCGGGTACGGAATCGGTTATGGCATAGGGTATGGATTAGGGTTATGGTTACATTTAGGGTAAGGGCTCGGTTTAGAGTATCGGTTAGGATTAAGGTAGGTGTTAGGGTTAGGGTACGGGTTAGGGTTAGGGTATGGGAGAGGGTTAGGGTAAGCATTAGGGTTAGGGTAGTTATTAAATCTATCCCACTCTCTAGATACAGCTTAGAACGTAACGGAATATTATTTGGGGGTCCAGCCTTGGAGAAGAGTTTAGACACTAGCAGAAGATAAGGAGCACACCCATTATCAAGAAATCACATTAGGATTCTCTTTTTAACCTGTTCCTTAAAACACTAGTGCTTAGGACATCTATTGGAGGCAGAAGCAGTGAAGGGTAGCTTAGGATTAGGGTTAGGGTTAGGGTACGGCTTAGGGTACGAGTTCGTGGAGGGGTTCGGGTACGGCGTATGGTATGGATTAGGGTTAGGGTTAGGGCTCGGTTCAACGTACGGGTTAGGATTAGGGTACGCGTTAGGGTTAGGGTAGGGGTTAGGGTGAGGGTAGTTATTAAACCTATCCCACTCTCTAGATATCCCTTAGCACGTAAAGGAATATTATTTGGGGGTCCAGCCATAGAGAAGAGTTTAGACACTAGGAGAAGATAAGGAACACACCCATTATCAAGAAATCACATTAGGATTCTCTTTTTAACCTGTTCCTTAAAATATTAGTGCTTAGGAAATCTATTGGAGGCAGAAGGCGTCAAGGGTAGCTTAGGTTTAGGGTTAGGGTTAGGGTGAGGGTTAGGGTACGGCTTAGGGTACGGGTTGAGGGAGGGGTTCGGGTAGGGCGTAGGGTATGGGTTAGGGTTAGGGTTAGTGTTAGGGTTAGGGCTCGGTTTAGGGTACGGGTTAGGTTTAGGGTACGCATTAGGCTTAGGGTAGGGGTTAGGGTTAGGGTACGCGTTAGGGTGAGGGTAGTTATTAAACCTATCCCACTCTCTAGATACCCCTTAGCACATAAAGGAATATTATTTGGGGGTCCAGCCATGGAGAAGAGTTTAGACACTAGGAGAAGATAAGGAACACACCCATGACCACGAAATCACATTAGGATTCTCTTTTTAACCTGTTCCTTAAAACACTAGTGCTTAGGAAATCTATTGGAGGCAGAAGCAGTCAAGGGTAGCTTAGGGTTAGGGTTAGCGTTAGATTGAGGGTTAGGGTACGGCTTAGGGTATGGGTTCAGGGAGGGGTTCGTGTAGGGCGTAGGGTATGGGTTAGGGTTAGGGTTAGGGTTAGTGTTAGGTTTAGGGCTCGGTTTAGGGTACGGGTTAGGATTAGGGTGCGCGTTAGGTTTAGGGTAGGGGTTAGGGTTAGGGAACGCGTTACGGTGAGGGTAGTTAGGGTTAGGGTTAGGGTTAGGGTTAGGGTTAGGGTACGGCTTAGGGTACGGGTTCGGGGAGGGGTTCGGATATGGCGTAGGGTATGGGTTAGGGTTAGGGTTAGGGTGAGGGTTAGGGTACGGCTTAGGGTACGGGTTCGGGGAGGGGTTCGGGTAGGGCGTAGGGTATGGGTTAGGTTTAGGGTTAGCGCTAGTGTTAGGGTTAGGGCTCGGTTTAGGGTACGGGTTAGGATTAGGGTACGCGTTAGGGTTAGGGTAGGGGTTAGGGTTAGGGTACGCGTTAGGGTGAGGGTAGTTATTAAGCCTATCACACTCTCTAGATACCCCTTAGCACGTAAAGAAATATTATTTGGGGGTCCATTCATGGAGAAGAGTTTAGACACGAGGAGAAAATAAGGAACACACCCATTATCAAGAAATCACATTAGGATTCTCTTTTTAACCTGTTCCTTAAAACACTAGTGCTTAGGAAATCTATTGGAGGCAGAAGCCATCAAGGGTAGCTTAGGTTTAGGGTTAGGGTTAGGGTGAGGGTTAGGGTACGACTTAGGGTACAGGTTCGGGGAGGGGTTCGGGTAGGGCGTAGGGTATGGGTTAGGGTTAGGGTTAGGGTTAGTGTTAGGGTTAGGGCTCAGTTTAGGGTACGGGTTAGGATTAGGGTACGCGTTCGGGTTAGGGTAGGGGTTAGGGTTAGGGTACGCGATAGGGTGAGGTTAGTTATTAAACCTATCCCACTCTCTAGATACCCCTTAGCACGTAAAGGAATATTATTTGTGGGTCCAGCCATGGAGAAGAGTTTAGACACGAGGAGAAGATAAGGAACACACCCATTATCAAGAAATCACATTAGGATTCTCTTTTTAATCTGTTCCTTAAAACACTAGTGCTTAGGGAATCTATTGGAGGCAGAAGCAGTCAAGGGTATCTTAGGGTTAGGGTTAGGGTTAGGGTGAGGGTTAGGGTATGGCTTAGGGTACGGGTTCGGGGAGGGGTTCTGGTAGGGCGTAGTGTATGGGTTAGGGTTAGGGTTAGGGTTAGTGTTAGGGTTAGGGCTCGGTTTAGGGTACGGGTTAGGATTAGGGTACGCATTAGGGTTAGGGTAGGGGTTAGGGTTAGGGTACGCGTTAGGGTGAGGGTAGTTATTAAACCTATCCCACTCTCTAGATACCCCTTAGTACGTAAAGGAATATTATTTGGGGGTCCAGCCATGGAGAAGAGTTTAGACACGAGGAGAAGATAAGGAACACACCCATTATCACGAAATCACATTAGGATTCTCTTTTTAACCTGTTCCTTAAAACACTAGTGCTTAGGAAATCTATTGGAGGCAGAAGCAGTCAAGGGTAGCTTAGGGTTAGGGTTAGGGTTAGGGTGAGGTTTAGGGTATGGCTTAGGGTACGGGTTCGGGGAGGGGTTCGGGTAGGGCGTAGGGTATGGGTTAGGGTTAGGGTTAGGGTTAGTGTTAGGGTTAGGGCTCGGTTTAGGGTACGGGTTAGGATTAGGGTACGCGTTAGTCTTAGGGGAGGGGTTAGGGTTAGGGTACGCGATAGGGTGAGGTTAGTTATTAAACCTATCCCACTCTCTAGATACCCCTTAGCACGTAAAGGAATATTATTTGGGGGTCCAGCCATGGAGAAAAGTTTAGACACTAGGAGAAGATAAGGAACACACCCATTCTAAAGAAATCACATTAGGATTCCCTTTTTAACCTGTTCCTTAAAACACTAGTGCTTAGGAAATCTATTGGAGGCAGAAGCAGTCAAGGGTAGCTTAGGGTAAGGGTTAGGGTTAGGGTGAGGGTGAGGGTACGGCTTAGGTTACGGGTTCGGGTACGGAATCGGTTATGGCATAGGGTATGGATTAGGGTTATGGTTACTTTTAGGGTAAGGGCTCGGTTTAGAGTATCTGTTAGGATTAAGGTAGGTGTTAGGGTTAGGGTACGGGTTAGGGTTAGGGTATGGGAGAGGGTTAGGGTAAGCATTAGGGTTAGGGTAGTTATTAAACCTATCCCACTCTCTAGATACAGCTTAGAACGTAACGGAATATTATTTGGGGGTCCAGCCTTGGAGAAGTGTTTAGACACTAGGAGAAGATAAGGAACACACCCATCATCAAAAAATCACATTAGGATTCTCTTTTTAAGCTGTTCCTTAAAACACTAGTGCTTAGGACATCTATTGGAGGCAGAAGCAGTGAAGGGTAGCTTAGGATTAGGGTTAGGGTTAGGGTACGGCTTAGGGTACGAGTTCGTGGAGGGGTTCGGGTACGGCGTATGGTATGGGTTAGGGTTAGGGTTAGGGCTCGGTTCAACGTACGGGTTAGGATTAGGGTACGCGTTAGGGTTAGGGTAGGGGTTAGGGTGAGGGTAGTTATTAAACCTATCCCACTCTCTAGATATCCCTTAGCACGTAAAGGAATATTATTTGCGGGTCCAGCCATAGAGAAGAGTTTAGACACTAGGAGAAGATAAGGAACACACCCATTATCAAGAAATCACATTAGGATTCTCTTTTTAACCTGTTCCTTAAAATATTAGTGCTTAGGAAATCTATTGGAGGCAGAAGGCGTCAAGGGTAGCTTAGGTTTAGGGTTAGGGTTAGGGTGAGGGTTAGGGTACGGCTTAGGGTACGGGTTGAGGGAGGGGTTCGGGTAGGGCGTAGGGTATGGGTTAGGGTTAGGGTTAGTGTTAGGGTTAGGGCTCGGTTTAGGGTACGGGTTAGGTTTAGGGTACGCATTAGGCTTAGGGTAGGGGTTAGGGTTAGGGTACGCGTTAGGGTGAGGGTAGTTATTAAACCTATCCCACTCTCTAGATACCCCTTAGCACGTAAAGGAATATTATTTGGGGGTCCAGCCATGGAGAAGAGTTTAGACACTAGGAGAAGATAAGGAACACACCCATGACCACGAAATCACATTAGGATTCTCTTTTTAACCTGTTCCTTAAAACACTAGTGCTTAGGAAATCTATTGGAGGCAGAAGCAGTCAAAGGTAGCTTAGGGTTAGGGTTAGGGTTAGGGTGAGGGTTAGGGTACGGCTTAGGATATGGGTACGGGGAGGGGTTCGGGTAGGGCGTAGGGTATGGGTTAGGGTTAGGGTTAGGGTTAGTGTTAGGGTTAGGGCTCGGTTTAGGGTACGGGTTAGGATTAGGGTACGCGTTAGTGTTAGGGTAGGGGTTAGGGTTAGGGTACGCGATAGGGTGAGGTTAGTTATTAAACCTATCCCACTCTCTAGATACCCCTTAGCACGTAAAGGAATATTATTTGGGGATCCAGCCATGGAGAAGAGATTAGACACTAGGAGAAGTTAAGGAACACACCCATTATCAAGAAATCACATTAGGATTCTCTTTTTAAACTGTTCCTTAAAACACTAGTGCTTCGGAAATCTATTGGAGGCAGAAGCAGTCAAGGGTAGCTTAGGGTTAGGGTTAGGGTTAGATTGAGGGTTAGGGTACGGCTTAGGGTACGGGTTCAGGGAGGGGTTCGTGTAGGGCGTAGGGTATGGGTTAGGGTTAGGGTTAGGGTTAGTGTTAGGGTTAGGGCTCGGTTTAGGGTACGGGTTAGGATTAGGGTACGCGTTAGGGTTAGGGTAGGGGTTAGGGTTAGGGAACGCGTTAGGGTGAGGGTAGTTATTAAACCTCTCCCTCTCTCTAGATACCCCTTAGCACGTAAAGGCATATTATTTGGGTGTCCAGCCATGAAGAAGAATTTAGACACGAGGAGAAGATAAGGAACACACCCATTATCACGAAATCACATTAGGATTCTCTTTTTAACCTGTTCCTTAAAACACTAGTGCTTAGGAAATCTATTTGAGGCAGAAACAGTCAAGGGTAGCTTAGGGTTAGGGTTAGGGTTAGGGTGAGGTTTAGGGTATGGCTTAGGGTACGGGTTCGGGGAGGGGTTCGGGTAGGGCGTAGGGTATGGGTTAGGGTTAGGGTTAGGGTTAGTGTTAGGGTTAGGGCTCGGTTTAGGGTACGGGTTAGGATTAGGGTACGCGTTAGTCTTAGGGGAGGGGTTAGGGTTAGGGTACGCGATAGGGTGAGGTTAGTTATTAAACCTATCCCACTCTCTAGATACCCCTTAGCACGTAAAGGAATATTATTTGGGGGTCCAGCCATGGAGAAGAGTTTAGACACTAGGAGAAGATAAGGAACACACCCATTCTAAAGAAATCACATTAGGATTCCCTTTTTAACCTGTTCCTTAAAACACTAGTGCTTAGGAAATCTATTGGAGGCAGAAGCAGTCAAGGGTAGCTTAGGGTAAGGGTTAGGGTTAGGGTGAGGGTGAGGGTACGGCTTATGTTACGGGTTCGGGTACGGAATCGGTTATGGCATAGGGTATGGATTAGGGTTATGGTTACTTTTAGGGTAAGGGCTCGGTTTAGAGTATCGGTTAGGATTAAGGTAGGTGTTAGGGTTAGGGTACGGGTTAGGGTTAGGGTATGGGAGAGGGTTAGGGTAAGCATTAGGGTTAGGGTAGTTATTAAACCTATCCCACTCTCTAGATACAGCTTAGAACGTAACGGAGTATTATTTGGGGGTCCAGCCTTGGAGAAGAGTTTAGACACTAGGAGAAGATAAGGAGCACACCCATTATCAAGAAATCACATTAGGATTCTCTTTTTAACCTGTTCCTTAAAACACTAGTGCTTAGGACATCTATTGGAGGCAGAAGCAGTGAAGGGTAGCTTAGGATTAGGGTTAGGGTTAGGGTACGGCTTAGGGTACGAGTTCGTGGAGGGGTTCGGGTACGGCGTATGGTATGGATTAGGGTTAGGGTTAGGGCTCGGTTCAACGTACGGGTTAGGATTAGGGTACGCGTTAGGGTTAGGGTAGGGGTTAGGGTGAGGGTAGTTATTAAACCTATCCCACTCTCTAGATATCCCTTAGCACGTAAAGGAATATTATTTGGGGGTCCAGCCATAGAGAAGAGTTTAGACACTAGGAGAAGATAAGGAACACACCCATTATCAAGAAATCACATTAGGATTCTCTTTTTAACCTGTTCCTTAAAATATTAGTGCTTAGGAAATCTATTGGAGGCAGAAGGCGTCAAGGGTAGCTTAGGTTTAGGGTTAGGGTTAGGGTGAGGGTTAGGGTACGGCTTAGGGTACGGGTTGAGGGAGGGGTTCGGGTAGGGCGTAGGGTATGGGTTAGGGTTAGGGTTAGTGTTAGGGTTAGGGCTCGGTTTAGGGTACGGGTTAGGTTTAGGGTACGCATTAGGCTTAGGGTAGGGGTTAGGGTTAGGGTACGCGTTAGGGTGAGGGTAGTTATTAAACCTATCCCACTCTCTAGATACCCCTTAGCACGTAAAGGAATATTATTTGGGGGTCCAGCCATGGAGAAGAGTTTAGACACTAGGAGAAGATAAGGAACACACCCATGACCACGAAATCACATTAGGATTCTCTTTTTAACCTGTTCCTTAAAACACTAGTGCTTAGGAAATCTATTGGAGGCAGAAGCAGTCAAGGGTAGCTTAGGGTTAGGGTTAGCGTTAGATTGAGGGTTAGGGTACGGCTTAGGGTACGGGTTCAGGGAGGGGTTCGTGTAGGGCGTAGGGTATGGGTTAGGGTTAGGGTTAGGGTTAGTGTTAGGTTTAGGGCTCGGTTTAGGGTACGGGTTAGGATTAGGGTACGCGTTAGGGTTAGGGTAGGGGTTAGGGTTAGGGAACGCGTTAGGGTGAGGGTAGTTAGGGTTAGGGTTAGGGTTAGGGTTAGGGTTAGGGTACGGCTTAGGGTACGGGTTCGGGGAGGGGTTCGGATATGGCGTAGGGTATGGGTTAGGGTTAGGGTTAGGGTGAGGGTTAGGGTACGGCTTAGGGTACGGTTTCGGGGAGGGTTTCGGGTAGCGCGTAGGGTATGGGTTAGGTTTAGGGTTAGCGCTAGTGTTAGGGTTAGGGCTCGGTTTAGGGTACGGGTTAGGATTAGGGTACGCGTTAGGGTTAGGGTAGGGGTTAGGGTTAGGGTACGCGTTAGGGTGAGGGTAGTTATTAAGCCTATCACACTCTCTAGATACCCCTTAGCACGTAAAGAAATATTATTTGGGGGTCCAGCCATGGAGAAGAGTTTAGACACGAGGAGAAAATAAGGAACACACCCATTATCAAGAAATCACATTAGGATTCTCTTTTTAACCTGTTCCTTAAAACACTAGTGCTTAGGAAATCTATTGGAGGCAGAAGCCATCAAGGGTAGCTTAGGTTTAGGGTTAGGGTTAGGGTGAGGGTTAGGGTACGGCTTAGGGTACGGGTTGAGGGAGGGGTTCGGGTAGGGCGTAGGGTATGGGTTAGGGTTAGGGTTAGTGTTAGGGTTAGGGCTCGGTTTAGGGTACGGGTTAGGTTTAGGGTACGCATTAGGCTTAGGGTAGGCGTTAGGGTTAGGGTACGCGTTAGGGTGAGGGTAGTTATTAAACCTATCCCACTCTCTAGATACCCCTTAGCACGTAAAGGAATATTATTTGGGGGTCCAGCCATGGAGAAGAGTTTAGACACTAGGAGAAGATAAGGAACACACCCATGACCACGAAATCACATTAGGATTCTCTTTTTAACCTGTTCCTTAAAACACTAGTGCTTAGGAAATCTATTGGAGGCAGAAGCAGTCAAGGGTAGCTTAGGGTTAGGGTTAGGGTTAGGGTGAGGGTTAGGGTACGGCTTAGGGTATGGGTACGGGGAGGGGTTCGGGTAGGGCGTAGGGTATGGGTTAGGGTTAGGGTTAGGGTTAGTGTTAGGGTTAGGGCTCGGTTTAGGGTACGGGTTAGGATTAGGGTACGCGTTAGTGTTAGGGTAGGGGTTAGGGTTAGGGTACGCGATAGGGTGAGGTTAGTTATTAAACCTATCCCACTCTCTAGATACCCCTTAGCACGTAAAGGAATATTATTTGGGGATCCAGCCATGGAGAAGAGATTAGACACTAGGAGAAGTTAAGGAACACACCCATTATCAAGAAATCACATTAGGAATCTCTTTTTAAACTGTTCCTTAAAACACTAGTGCTTCGGAAATCTATTGGAGGCAGAGCAGTCAAGGGTAGCTTAGGGTTAGGGTTAGGGTTAGATTGAGGGTTAGGGTACGGCTTAGGGTACGGGTTCAGGGAGGGGTTCGTGTAGGGCGTAGGGTATGGGTTAGGGTTAGGGTTAGGGTTAGTGTTAGGGTTAGGGCTCGGTTTAGGGTACGGGTTAGGATTAGGGTACGCGTTAGGGTTAGGGTAGGGGTTAGGGTTAGGGAACGCGTTAGGGTGAGGGTAGTTATTAAACCTCTCCCTCTCTCTAGATACCCCTTAGCACGTAAAGGCATATTATTTGGGGGTCCAGCCATGAAGAAGAATTTAGACACGAGGAGAAGATAAGGAACACACCCATTATCACGAAATCACATTAGGATTCTCTTTTTAACCTGTTCCTTAAAACACTAGTGCTTAGGAAATCTATTTGAGGCAGAAGCAGTCAAGGGTAGCTTAGGGTTAGGGTTAGGGTTAGGGTGAGGTTTAGGGTATGGCTTAGGGTACGGGTTCGGGGAGGGGTTCGGGTAGGGCGTAGGGTATGGGTTAGGGTTAGGGTTAGTGTTAGGGTTAGGGCTCGGTTTAGGGTACGGGTTAGGATTAGGGTACGCGTTAGTCTTAGGGGAGGGGTTAGGGTTAGGGTACGCGATAGGGTGAGGTTAGTTATTAAACCTATCCCACTCTCTAGATACCCCTTAGCACGTAAAGGAATATTATTTGGGGGTCCAGCCATGGAGAAGAGTTTAGACACTAGGAGAAGATAAGGAACACACCCATTCTAAAGAAATCACATTAGGATTCCCTTTTTAACCTGTTCCTTAAAACACTAGTGCTTAGGAAATCTATTGGAGGCAGAAGCAGTCAAGGGTAGCTTAGGGTAAGGGTTAGGGTTAGGGTGAGGGTGAGGGTACGGCTTAGGTTACGGGTTCGGGTACGGAATCGGTTATGGCATAGGGTATGGATTAGGGTTATGGTTACTTTTAGGGTAAGGGCTCGGTTTAGAGTATCGGTTAGGATTAAGGTAGGTGTTAGGGTTAGGGTACGGGTTAGGGTTAGGGTATGGGAGAGGGTTAGGGTAAGCATTAGGGTTAGGGTAGTTATTAAACCTATCCCACTCTCTAGATACAGCTTAGAACGTAACGGAATATTATTTGGGGGTCCAGCCTTGGAGAAGAGTTTAGACACTAGGAGAAGATAAGGAGCACACCCATTATCAAGAAATCACATTAGGATTCTCTTTTTAACCTGTTCCTTAAAACACTAGTGCTTAGGACATCTATTGGAGGCAGAAGCCGTGAAGGGTAGCTTAGGATTAGGGTTAGGGTTAGGGTACGGCTTAGGGTACGAGTTCGTGGAGGGGTTCGGGTACGGCGTATGGTATGGGTTAGGGTTAGGGTTAGGGCTCGGTTCAACGTACGGGTTAGGATTAGGTTACGCGTTAGGGTTAGGGTAGGGGTTAGGGTGAGGGTAGTTATTAAACCTATCCCACTCTCTAGATACCCCTTAGCACGTAAAGGAATATTATTTGGGGGTCCAGCCATGGAGAAGAGTTTAGACACTAGGAGAAGATAAGGAACACACCCATGACCACGAAATCACATTAGGATTCTCTTTTTAACCTGTTCCTTAAAACACTAGTGCTTAGGAAATCTATTGGAGGCAGAAGCAGTCAAGGGTAGCTTAGGGTTAGGGTTAGGGTTAGGGTGTGGGTTAGGGTACGGCTTAGGGTATGGGTACGGGGAGGGGTTCGGGTAGGGCGTAGGGTATGGGTTAGGGTTAGGGTTAGGGTTAGTGTTAGGGTTAGGGCTCGGTTTAGGGTACGGGTTAGGATTAGGGTACGCGTTAGTGTTAGGGTAGGGGTTAGGGTTAGGGTACGCGATAGGGTGAGGTTAGTTATTAAACCTATCCCACTCTCTAGATACCCCTTAGCACGTAAAGGAATATTATTTGGGGATCCAGCCATGGAGAAGAGTTTAGACACTAGGAGAAGTTAAGGAACACACCCATTATCAAGAAATCACATTAGGATTCTCTTTTTAAACTGTTCCTTAAAACACTAGTGCTTCGGAAATCTATTGGAGGCAGAAGCAGTCAAGGGTAGCTTAGGGTTAGGGTTAGCGTTAGATTGAGGGTTAGGGTACGGCTTAGGGTACGGGTTCAGGGAGGGGTTCGTGTAGGGCGTAGGGTATGGGTTAGGGTTAGGGTTAGGGTTAGTGTTAGGTTTAGGGCTCGGTTTAGGGTACGGGTTAGGATTAGGGTACGCGTTAGGGTTAGGGTAGGGGTTAGGGTTAGGGAACGCGTTAGGGTGAGGGTAGTTAGGGTTAGGGTTAGGGTTAGGGTTAGGGTTAGGGTACGGCTTAGGGTACGGGTTCGGGGAGGGGTTCGGATATGGCGTAGGGTATGGGTTAGGGTTAGGGTTAGGGTGAGGGTTAGGGTACGGCTTAGGGTACGGGTTCGGGGAGGGGTTCGGGTAGGGCGTAGGGTATGGGTTAGGTTTAGGGTTAGCGCTAGTGTTAGGGTTAGGGCTCGGTTTAGGGTACGGGTTAGGATTAGGGTACGCGTTAGGGTTAGGGTAGGGGTTAGGGTTAGGGTACGCATTAGGGTGAGGGTAGTTATTAAGCCTATCCCACTCTCTAGATACCCCTTAGCACGTAAAGAAATATTATTTGGGGGTCCAGCCATGGAGAAGAGTTTAGACACGAGGAGAAAATAAGGAACACACCCATTATCAAGAAATCACATTAGGATTCTCTTTTTAACCTGTTCCTTAAATCACTAGTGCTTAGGAAATCTATTGGAGGCAGAAGCCATCAAGGGTAGCTTAGGTTTAGGGTTAGGGTTAGGGTGAGGGTTAGGGTACGGCTTAGGGTACAGGTTCGGGGAGGGGTTCGGGTAGGGCGTAGGGTATGGGTTAGGGTTAGGGTTAGGGTTAGTGTTAGGGTTAGGGCTCAGTTTAGGGTACGGGTTAGGATTAGGGTACGCGTTCGGGTTAGGGTAGGGGTTAGGGTTAGGGTACGCGATAGGGTGAGGTTAGTTATTAAACCTATCCCACTCTCTAGATACCCCTTAGCACGTAAAGGAATATTATTTGGGGGTCCAGCCATGGAGAAGAGTTTAGACACGAGGAGAAGATAAGGAACACACCCATTATCAAGAAATCACATTAGGATTCTCTTTTTAACCTGTTCCTTAAAACACTAGTGCTTAGGGAATCTATTGGAGGCAGAAGCAGTCAAGGGTAGCTTAGGGTTAGGGTTAGGGTTAGGGTGAGTGTTAGGGTATGGCCTAGGGTACGGGTTCGGGGAGGGGTTCTGGTAGGGCGTAGTGTATGGGTTAGGGTTAGGGTTAGGGTTAGTGTTAGGGTTAGGGCTCGGTTTAGGGTACGGGTTAGGATTAGGGTACGCATTAGGGTTAGGGTAGGGGTTAGGGTTAGGGTACAGGTTAGGGTGAGGGTAGTTATTAAACCTATCCCACTCTCTAGATACCCCTTAGCACGTAAAGGAATATTATTTGGGGGTCCAGCCATGGAGAAGAGTTTAGACACGAGGAGAAGATAAGGAACACACCCATTATCACGAAATCACATTAGGATTCTCTTTTTAACCTGTTCCTTAAAACACTAGTGCTTAGGAAATCTATTGGAGGCAGAAGCAGTCAAGGGTAGCTTAGGGTTAGGGTTAGGGTTAGGGTGAGGTTTAGGGTATGGCTTAGGGTACGGGTTCGGGGAGGGGTTCGGGTAGGGCGTAGGGTATGGGTTAGGGTTAGGGTTAGGGTTAGTGTTAGGGTTAGGGCTCGGTTTAGGGTACGGGTTAGGATTAGGGTACGCGTTAGTCTTAGGGGAGGGGTTAGGGTTAGGGTACGCGATAGGGTGAGGTTAGTTATTAAACCTATCCCACTCTCTAGATACCCCTTAGCACGTAAAGGAATATTATTTGGGGGTCCAGCCATGGAGAAGAGTTTAGACACTAGGAGAAGATAAGGAACACACCCATTCTAAAGAAATCACATTAGGATTCCCTTTTTAACCTGTTCCTTAAAACACTAGTGCTTAGGAAATCTATTGGAGGCAGAAGCAGTCAAGGGTAGCTTAGGGTAAGGGTTAGGGTTAGGGTGAGGGTGAGGGTACGGCTTAGGTTACGGGTTCGGGTACGGAATCGGTTATGGCATAGGGTATGGATTAGGGTTATGGTTACTTTTAGGGTAAGGGCTCGGTTTAGAGTATCGGTTAGGATTAAGGTAGGTGTTAGGGTTAGGGTACGGGTTAGGGTTAGGGTATGGGAGAGGGTTAGGGTAAGCATTAGGGTTAGGGTAGTTATTAAACCTATCCCACTCTCTAGATACAGCTTAGAACGTAACGGAATATTATTTGGGGGTCCAGCCTTGGAGAAGAGTTTAGACACTAGGAGAAGATAAGGAACACACCCATCATCAAAAAATCACATTAGGATTCTCTTTTTAACCTGTTCCTTAAACCACTAGTGCTTAGGACATCTATTGGAGGCAGAAGCAGTGAAGGGTAGCTTAGGATTAGGGTTAGGGTTAGGGTACGGCTTAGGGTACGAGTTCGTGGAGGGGTTCGGGTACCGCGTATGGTATGGGTTAGGGTTAGGGTTAGGGCTCGGTTCAACGTACGGGTTAGGATTAGGGTACGCGTTAGGGTTAGGGTAGGGGTTAGGGTGAGGGTAGTTATTAAACCTATCCCACTCTCTAGATATCCCTTAGCACGTAAAGGAATATTATTTGGGGGTCCAGCCATAGAGAAGAGTTTAGACACTAGGAGAAGATAAGGAACACACCCATTATCAAGAAATCACATTAGGATTCTCTTTTTAACCTGTTCCTTAAAATATTAGTGCTTAGGAAATCTATTGGAGGCAGAAGGCGTCAAGGGTAGCTTAGGTTTAGGGTTAGGGTTAGGGTGAGGGTTAGGGTACGGCTTAGGGTACGGGTTGAGGGAGGGGTTCGGGTAGGGCGTAGGGTATGGGTTAGGGTTAGGGTTAGTGTTAGGGTTAGGGCTCGGTTTAGGGTACGGGTTAGGTTTAGGGTACGCATTAGGCTTAGGGTAGGGGTTAGGGTTAGGGTACGCGTTAGGGTGAGGGTAGTTATTAAACCTATCCCACTCTCTAGATACCCCTTAGCACGTAAAGGAATATTATTTGGGGGTCCAGCCATGGAGAAGAGTTTAGACACTAGGAGAAGATAAGGAACACACCCATGACCACGAAATCACATTAGGATTCTCTTTTTAACCTGTTCCTTAAAACACTAGTGCTTAGGAAATCTATTGGAGGCAGAAGCAGTCAAGGGTAGCTTAGGGTTAGGGTTAGGGTTAGGGTGAGGGTTAGGGTACGGCTTAGGGTATGGGTACGGGTAGGGGTTCGTGTAGGGAGTAGGGTATGGGTTAGGGTTAGGGTTAGTGTTAGGGTTAGGGCTCGGTTTAGGGTACGGGTTAGGATTAGGGTACGCGTTAGTGTTAGGGTAGGGGTTAGGGTTAGAGTACGCGTTAGGGTGAGGTTAGTTATTAAACCTATCCCACTCTCTAGATACCCCTTAGCACGTAAAGGAATATTATTTGGGGGTCCAGCCATGGAGAAGAGTTTAGACACGAGGAGAAGATAAAGAACACACCCATTATCAAGAAATCACATTAGGATTCTCTTTTTAACGTGTTCCTTAAAACACTAGTGCTTAGGGAATCTATTGGAGGCAGAAGCAGTCAAGGGTAGCTTAGGGTTAGGGTTAGGGTTAGGGTGAGGGTTAGGGTATGGCTTAGGGTACGGGTTCAGGGAGGGGTTCTGGTAGGGCGTAGTGTATGGGTTAGGGTTAGGGTTAGTGTTAGGGTTAGGGCTCGGTTTAGGGTACGGGTTAGGATTAGGGTACGCATTAGGGTTAGGGTAGGGGTTAGGGTTAGGGTACGCGTTAGGGTGAGGGTAGTTATTAAACCTATCCCACTCTCTAGATACCCTTTAGCACGTAAAGGAATATTATTTGGGGGTCCAGCCATGGAGAAGAGTTTAGACACGAGGAGAATATAAGGAACACACCCATTATCACGAAATCACATTAGGATTCTCTTTTTAACCTGTTCCTTAAAACACTAGTGCTTAGGAAATCTATTGGAGGCAGAAGCAGTCAAGGGTAGCTTAGGGTTAGGGTTAGGGTTAGGGTGAGGGTTAGGGTATGGCTTAGGGTACGGGTTCGGGGAGGGGTTCGGGTAGGGCGTAGGGTATGGGTTAGGGTTAGGGTTAGGGTTAGTTTTAGGGTTAGGGCTCGGTTTAGGGTACGGGTTAGGATTAGGGTACGCGTTAGTCTTAGGGGAGGGGTTAGGGTTAGGGTACGTGATAGGGTGAGGTTAGTTATTAAACCTATCCCACTCTCTAGATACCCCTTAGCACGTAAAGGAATATTATTTGGGGGTCCAGCCATGGAGAAGAGTTTAGACACTAGGAGAAGATAAGGAACACACCCATTATCAAGAAATCACATTAGGATTCTCTTTTTAACCTGTTCCTTAAAACACTAGTGCTTAGGACATCTATTGGAGGCAGAAGCAGTGAAGGGTAGCTTAGGATTAGGGTTAGGGTTAGGGTACGGCTTAGGGTACGAGTTCGTGGAGGGGTTCGGGTACGGCGTATGGTATGGGTTAGGGTTAGGGTTAGGGCTCGGTTCAACGTACGGGTTAGGATTAGGGTACGTGTTAGGGTTAGGGTAGGGTTAGGGTGAGGGTAGTTATTAAACCTATCCCACTCTCTAGATATCCCTTAGCACGTAAAGGAATATTATTTGCGGGTCCAGCCATAGAGAAAAGTTTAGACACTAGGAGAAGATAAGGAACACACCCATTATCAAGAAATCACATTAGGATTCTCTTTTTAACCTGTTCCTTAAAATATTAGTGCTTAGGAAATCTATTGGAGGCAGAAGGCGTCAAGGGTAGCTTAGGTTTAGGGTTAGGGTTAGGGTGAGGGTTAGGGTACGGCTTAGGGTACGGGTTGAGGGAGGGGTTCGGGTAGGGCGTAGGGTATGGGTTAGGGTTAGGGTTAGTGTTAGGGTTAGGGCTCGGTTTAGGGTACGGGTTAGGTTTAGGGTACGCATTAGGCTTAGGGTAGGGGTTAGGGTTAGGGTACGCGTTAGGGTGAGGGTAGTTATTAAACCTATCCCACTCTCTAGATACCCCTTAGCACGTAAAGGAATATTATTTGGGGGTCCAGCCATGGAGAAGAGTTTAGACACTAGGAGAAGATAAGGAACACACCCATGACCACGAAATCACATTAGGATTCTCTTTTTAACCTGTTCCTTAAAACACTAGTGCTTAGGAAATCTATTGGAGGCAGAAGCAGTCAAGGGTAGCTTAGGGTTAGGGTTAGGGTTAGGGTGAGGGTTAGGGTACGGCTTAGGGTATGGGGACGGGGAGGGGTTCGGGTAGGGCGTAAGGTATGGTTTAGGGTTAGGGTTAGGGTTAGTGTTAGGTTTAGGGCTCGGTTTAGGGTACGGGTTAGGATTAGGGTACGCGTTAGTGTTAGGGTAGGGGTTAGGGTTAGGGTACGCGATAGGGTGAGGTTAGTTATTAAACCTATCCCACTCTCTAGATACCCCTTAGCACGTAAAGGAATATTATTTGGGGATCCAGCCATGGAGAAGAGATTAGACACTAGGAGAAGTTAAGGAACACACCCATTATCAAGAAATCACATTAGGATTCTCTTTTTAAACTGTTCCTTAAAACACTAGTGCTTCGGAAATCTATTGGAGGCAGAAGCAGTCAAGGGTAGCTTAGGGTTAGGGTTAGGGTTAGATTGAGGGTTAGGGTACGGCTTAGGGTACGGGTTCAGGGAGGGGTTCGTGTAGGGCGTAGGGTATGGGTTAGGGTTAGGGTTAGGGTTAGTGTTAGGGTTAGGGCTCGGTTTAGGGTACGGGTTAGGATTAGGGTACGCGTTAGGGTTAGGGTAGGGGTTAGGGTTAGGGAACGCGTTAGGGTGAGGGTAGTTATTAAACCTCTCCCTCTCTCTAGATACCCCTTAGCACGTAAAGGCATATTATTTGGGGGTGCAGCCATGAAGAAGAATTTAGACACGAGGAGAAGATAAGGAACACACCCATTATCAAGAAATCACATTAGGATTCTCTTTTTAACCTGTTCCTTAAAACACTAGTGCTTAGGAAATCTATTGGAGGCAGAAGGCGTCAAGGGTAGCTTAGGTTTAGGGTTAGGGTTAGGGTGAGAGTTAGGGTACGGCTTAGGGTACGGGTTGAGTGAGGGGTTCGGGTAGGGCGTAGGGTATGGGTTAGGGATAGGGTTAGTGTTAGGGTTACGGCTCGGTTTAGGGTACGGGTTAGGATTAGGGTACGCCTTAGTGTTAGGGTAGGGTTTAGGGTTAGGGTACGCGATAGGGTGAGGTTAGTTATTAAAACTACCCCACTCTCTAGATACCCCTTAACACGTAAAGGAATATTATTTAGGGGTCCAGCCATGGAGAAGAGTTTAGACACGAGGAGAAGATAAGGAACACACCCATTATCAAGAAATCACATTAGGATTCTCTTTTTAACCTGTTCCTTAAAACACTAGTGCTTAGGAAATCTATTGGAGGCAGAAGCAGTCAAGGGTAGCTTAGGGTTAGGGTTAGGGTTAGGGTGAGGGTTAGGGTACGGCTTAGGGTATGGGTACGGGGAGGGGTTCGGGTAGGGCGTAGGGTATGGGTTAGGGTTAGGGTTAGGGTTAGTGTTAGGGTTAGGGCTCGGTTTAGGGTACGGGTTAGGATTAGGGTACGCGTTAGTCTTAGGGGAGGGGTTAGGGTTAGGGTACGCGATAGGGTGAGGTTAGTTATTAAACCTATACCACTCTCTAGATACCCCTTAGCACGTAAAGGAATATTATTTGGGGGTCCAGCCATGGAGAAGAGTTTAGACACTAGGAGAAGATAAGGAACACACCCATTATCAAGAAATCACATTAGGATTCTCTTTTTAACCTGTTCCTTAAAACACTAGTGCTTAGGACATCTATTGGAGGCAGAAGCAGTGAAGGGTAGCTTAGGATTAGGGTTAGGGTTAGGGTACGGCTTAGGGTACGAGTTCGTGGAGGGGTTCGGGTACGGCGTATGGTATGGGTTAGGGTTAGGGTTAGGGCTCGGTTCAACGTACGGGTTAGGATTAGGGTACGTGTTAGGGTTAGGGTAGGGGTTAGGGTGAGGGTAGTTATTAAACCTATCCCACTCTCTAGATATCCCTTAGCACGTAAAGGAATATTATTTGCGGGTCCAGCCATAGAGAAAAGTTTAGACACTAGGAGAAGATAAGGAACACACCCATTATCAAGAAATCACATTAGGATTCTCTTTTTAACCTGTTCCTTAAAATATTAGTGCTTAGGAAATCTATTGGAGGCAGAAGGCATCAAGGGTAGCTTAGGTTTAGGGTTAGGGTTAGGGTGAGGGTTAGGGTACGGCTTAGGGTACGGGTTGAGGGAGGGGTTCGGGTAGGGCGTAGGGTATGGGTTAGGGTTAGGGTTAGTGTTAGGGTTAGGGCTCGGTTTAGGGTACGGGTTAGGTTTAGGGTACTCATTAGGCTTAGGGTAGGGGTTAGGGTTAGGGTACGCGTTAGGGTGAGGGTAGTTATTAAACCTATCCCACTCTCTAGATACCCCTTAGCACGTAAAGGAATATTATTTGGGGGTCCAGCCATGGAGAAGAGTTTAGACACTAGGAGAAGATAAGGAACACACCCATGACCACGAAATCACATTAGGATTCTCTTTTTAACCTGTTCCTTAAAACACTAGTGCTTAGGAAATCTATTGGAGGCAGAAGCAGTCAAGGGTAGCTTAGGGTTAGGGTTAGGGTTAGGGTGAGGGTTAGGGTACGGCTTAGGGTATGGGTACGGGGAGGGGTTCGGGTAGGGCGTAGGGTATGGGTTAGGGTTAGGGTTAGGGTTAGTGTTAGGTTTAGGGCTCGGTTTAGGGTACGGGTTAGGATTAGGGTACGCGTTAGTGTTAGGGTAGGGGTTAGGGTTAGGGTACGCGATAGGGTGAGGTTAGTTATTAAACCTATCCCACTCTCTAGATACCCCTTAGCACGTAAAGGAATATTATTTGGGGATCCAGCCATGGAGAAGAGATTAGACACGAGGAGAAGTTAAGGAACACACCCATTATCAAGAAATCACATTAGGATTCTCTTTTTAAACTGTTCCTTAAAACACTAGTGCTTCGGAAATCTATTGGAGGCAGAAGCAGTCAAGGGTAGCTTAGGGTTAGGGTTAGGGTTAGATTGAGGGTTAGGGTACGGCTTAGGGTACGGGTTCAGGGAGGGGTTCGGGTAGGGCGTAGGGTATGGGTTAGGGATAGGGTTAGTGTTAGGGTTAGGGCTCGGTTTAGGGTACGGGTTAGGATTAGGGTACGCGTTAGGCTTAGGGTAGGGGTTAGGGTTAGGGTACGCGTTAGGGTGAGGGTAGTTATTAAACCTATCCCACTTTCTAGATACCCCTTAGCACGTAAAGGAATATTATTTGGGGGTCCAGCCATGGAGAAGAGTTTAGACACTAGGAGAAGATAAGGAACACACCCATTATCACGAAATCACATTAGGATTCTCTTTTTAACCTGTTCCTTAAAACACTAGTGCTTAGGAAATCTATTGGAGGCAGAAGCAGTCAAGGGTAGCTTAGGGTTAGGGTTAGGGTTAGGGTGAGGGTTAGGGTACGGCTTAGGGTACGGGTTCGGGGAGGGGTTCGGGTAGGGCGTAGGGTATGGGTTAGGGTTAGGGTTAGGGTTAGTGTTAGGGTTAGGGCTCGGTTTAGGGTACGGGTTAGGATTAGGGTACGCCTTAGTGTTAGGGTAGGGGTTAGGGTTAGGGTACGCGATAGGGTGAGGTTAGTTATTAAAACTACCCCACTCTCTAGATACCCCTTAGCACGTAAAGGAATATTATTTAGGGGTCCAGCCATGGAGAAGAGTTTAGACACGAGGAGAAGATAAGGAACACACCCATTATCAAGAAATCACATTAGGATTCTCTTTTTAACCTGTTCCTTAAAACACTAGTGCTTAGGAAATCTATTGGAGGCAGAAGCAGTCAAGGGTAGCTTAGGGTTAGGGTTAGGGTTAGGGTGAGGTTTAGGGTACGGCTTAGGGTATGGGTACGGGGAGGGGTTCGGGTAGGGCGTAGGGTATGGGTTAGGGTTAGGGTTAGGGTTAGTGTTAGGGTTAGGGCTCGGTTTAGGGTACGGGTTAGGATTAGGGTACGCGTTAGTGTTAGGGTAGGGGTTAGGGTTAGGGTACGCGATAGGGTGAGGTTAGTTATTAAACCTATCCCACTCTCTAGATACCCCTTAGCACGTAAAGGAATATTATTTGGGGATCCAGCCATGGAGAAGAGATTAGACACTAGGAGAAGTTAAGGAACACACCCATTATCAAGAAATCACATTAGGATTCTCTTTTTAAACTGTTCCTTAAAACACTAGTGCTTCGGAAATCTATTGGAGGCAGAAGCAGTCAAGGGTAGCTTAGGGTTAGGGTTAGGGTTAGATTGAGGGTTAGGGTACGGCTTAGGGTACGGGTTCAGTGAGGGGTTCGTGTAGGGCGTAGGGTATGGGTTAGGGTTAGGGTTAGGGTTAGTGTTAGGGTTAGGGCTCGGTTTAGGGTACGGGTTAGGATTAGGGTACGCGTTAGGGTTAGGGTAGGGGTTAGGGTTAGGGAACGCGTTAGGGTGAGGGTAGTTATTAAACCTCTCCCTCTCTCTAGATACCCCTTAGCACGTAAAGGCATATTATTTGGGGGTCCAGCCATGAAGAAGTATTTAGACACGAGGAGAAGATAAGGAACACACCCATTATCACGAAATCACATTAGGATTCTCTTTTTAACCTGTTCCTTAAAACACTAGTGCTTAGGAAATCTATTTGAGGCAGAAGCAGTCAAGGGTAGCTTAGGGTTAGGGTTAGGGTTAGGGTGAGGTTTAGGGTATGGCTTAGGGTACGGGTTCGGGGAGGGGTTCGGGTAGGGCGTAGGGTATGGGTTAGGGTTAGGGTTAGTGTTAGGGTTAGGGCTCGGTTTAGGGTACGGGTTAGGATTAGGGTACGCGTTAGTCTTAGGGGAGGGGTTAGGGTTAGGGTACGCGATAGGGTGAGGTTAGTTATTAAACCTATCCCACTCTCTAGATACCCCTTAGCACGTAAAGGAATATTATTTGGGGGTCCAGCCATGGAGAAGAGTTTAGACACTAGGAGAAGATAAGGAACACACCCATTCTAAAGAAATCACATTAGGATTCCCTTTTTAACCTGTTCCTTAAAACACTAGTGCTTAGGAAATCTATTGGAGGCAGAAGCAGTCAAGGGTAGCTTAGGGTAAGGGTTAGGGTTAGGGTGAGGGTGAGGGTACGGCTTAGGTTACGGGTTCGGGTACGGAATCGGTTATGGCATAGGGTATGGATTAGGGTTATGCTTACTTTTAGGGTAAGGGCTCGGTTTAGAGTATCGGTTAGGATTAAGGTAGGTGTTAGGGTTAGGGTACGGGTTAGGGTTAGGGTATGGGAGAGGGTTAGGGTAAGCATTAGGGTTAGGGTAGTTATTAAACCTATCCCACTCTCTAGATACAGCTTAGAACGTAACGGAATATTATTTGGGGGTCCAGCCTTGGAGAAGAGTTTAGACACTAGGAGAAGATAAGGAGCACACCCATTATCAAGAAATCACATTAGGATTCTCTTTTTAACCTGTTCCTTAAAACACTAGTGCTTAGGACATCTATTGGAGGCAGAAGCAGTGAAGGGTAGCTTAGGATTAGGGTTAGGGTTAGGGTACGGCTTAGGGTACGAGTTCGTGGAGGGGTTCGGGTACGGCGTATGGTATGGGTTAGGGTTAGGGTTAGGGCTCGGTTCAACGTACGGGTTAGGATTAGCGTACGCGTTAGGGTTAGGGTAGGGGTTAGGGTGAGGGTAGTTATTAAACCTATCCCACTCTCTAGATATCCCTTAGCACGTAAAGGAATATTATTTGGGGGTCCAGCTATAGAGAAGAGTTTAGACACTAGGAGAAGATAAGGAACACACCCATTATCAAGAAATCACATTAGGATTCTCTTTTTAACCTGTTCCTTAAAATATTAGTGCTTAGGAAATCTATTGGAGGCAGAAGGCGTCAAGGGTAGCTTAGGTTTAGGGTTAGGGTTAGGGTGAGGGTTAGGGTACGGCTTAGGGTACGGGTTGAGGGAGGAGTTCGGGTAGGGCGTAGGGTATGGGTTAGGGTTAGGGTTAGGGTTAGTGTTAGGGTTAGGGCTCGGTTTAGGGTACGGGTTAGGATTAGGGTACGCGTTAGTGTTAGGGTAGGGGTTAGGGTTAGGGTACGCGATAGGGTGAGGTTAGTTATTAAACCTATCCCACTCTCTAGATACCCCTTAGCACGTAAAGGAATATTATTTGGGGATCCAGCCATGGAGAAGAGTTTAGACACTAGGAGAAGTTAAGGAACACACCCATTATCAAGAAATCACATTAGGATTCTCTTTTTAAACTGTTCCTTAAAACACTAGTGCTTCGGAAATCTATTGGAGGAAGAAGCAGTCAAGGGTAGCTTAGGGTTAGGGTTAGCGTTAGATTGAGGGTTAGGGTACGGCTTAGGGTACGGGTTCAGGGAGGGGTTCGTGTAGGGCGTAGGGTATGGGTTAGGGTTAGGGTTAGGGTTAGTGTTAGGTTTAGGGCTCGGTTTAGGGTACGGGTTAGGATTAGGGTACGCGTTAGGGTTAGGGTAGGGGTTAGGGTTAGGGAACGCGTTAGGGTGAGGGTAGTTAGGGTTAGGGTTAGGGTTAGGGTTAGGGTTAGGGTACGGCTTAGGGTACGGGTTCGGGGAGGGGTTCGGATATGGCGTAGGGTATGTGTTAGGGTTAGGGTTAGGGTGAGGGTTAGGGTACGGCTTAGGGTACGGGTTCGGGGAGGGGTTCGGGTAGGGCGTAGGGTATGGGTTAGGTTTAGGGTTAGCGCTAGTGTTAGGGTTAGGGCTCGGTTTAGGGTACGGGTTAGGATTAGGGTACGCGTTAGGGTTAGGGTAGGGGTTAGGGTTAGGGTACGCGTTAGGGTGAGGGTAGTTATTAAGCCTATCACACTCTCTAGATACCCCTTAGCACGTAAAGAAATATTATTTGGGGGTCCAGCCATGGAGAAGAGTTTAGACACGAGGAGAAAATAAGGAACACACCCATTATCAAGAAATCACATTAGGATTCTCTTTTAACCTGTTTCTTAAAACACTAGTGCTTAGGAAATCTATTGGAGGCAGAAGCCATCAAGGGTAGCTTAGGTTTAGGGTTAGGGTTAGGGTGAGGGTTAGGGTACGGCTTAGGGTACAGGTTCGGGGAGGGGTTCGGGTAGGGCGTAGGGTATGGGTTAGGGTTAGGGTTAGGGTTAGTGTTAGGGTTAGGGCTCGGTTTAGGGTACGGGTTAGGATTAGGGTAGGGGTTAGGGTTAGGGTACGCGTTAGGGTGAGGGTAGTTATTAAACCTATCCCACTTCTCTAGATACCCCTTAGCACGTAAAGGAATATTATTTGGGGGTCCAGCCATGGAGAAGAGTTTAGACACGAGGAGAAGATAAGGAACACACCCATTATCACGAAATCACATTAGGATTCTCTTTTTAACCTGTTCCTTAAAACACTAGTGCTTAGGAAATCTATTGGAGGCAGAAGCAGTCAAGGGTAGCTTAGGGTAAGGGTTAGGGTTAGGGTGAGGGTGAGGGTACGGCTTAGGTTACGGGTTCGGGTACGGAATCGGTTATGGCATAGGGTATGGATTAGGGTTATGGTTACTTTTAGGGTAAGGGCTCGGTTTAGAGTATCGGTTAGGATTAAGGTAGGTGTTAGGGTTAGGGTACGGGTTAGGGTTAGGGGTATGGGAGAGGGTTAGGGTAAGCATTAGGGTTAGGGTAGTTATTAAACCTATCCCACTCTCTAGATACAGCTTAGAACGAAACGGAATATTATTTGGGGGTCCAGCCTTGGAGAAGAGTTTAGACACTAGGAGAAGATAAGGAACACACCCATCATCAAAAAATCACATTAGGATTCTCTTTTTAACCTGTTCCTTAAAACACTAGTGCTTAGGACATCTATTGGAGGCAGAAGCAGTGAAGGGTAGCTTAGGATTAGGGTTAGGGTTAGGGTACGGCTTAGGGTACGAGTTCGTGGAGGGGTTCGGGTACGGCGTATGGTATGGGTTAGGGTTAGGGTTAGGGCTCGGTTCAACGTACGGGTTAGGATTAGGGTACGCGTTAGGGTTAGGGTAGGGGTTAGGGTGAGGGTAGTTATTAAACCTATCCCACTCTCTAGATATCCCTTAGCACGTAAAGGAATATTATTTGCGGGTCCAGCCATAGAGAAGAGTTTAGACACTAGGAGAAGATAAGGAACACACCCATTATCAAGAAATCACATTAGGATTCTCTTTTTAACCTGTTCCTTAAAATATTAGTGCTTAGGAAATCTATTGGAGGCAGAAGGCGTCAAGGGTAGCTTAGGTTTAGGGTTAGGGTTAGGGTGAGGGTTAGGGTACGGCTTAGGGTACGGGTTGAGGGAGGGGTTCGGGTAGGGCGTAGGGTATGGGTTAGGGTTAGGATTAGTGTTAGGGTTAGGGCTCGGTTTAGGGTACGGGTTAGGTTTAGGGTACGCATTAGGCTTAGGGTAGGGGTTAGGGTTAGGGTACGCGTTAGGGTGAGGGTAGTTATTAAACCTATCCCACTCTCTAGATACCCCTTAGCACGTAAAGGAATATTATTTGGGGGTCCAGCCATGGAGAAGAGTTTAGACACTAGGAGAAGATAAGGAACACACCCATGACCACGAAATCACATTAGGATTCTCTTTTTAACCTGTTCCTTAAAACACTAGTGCTTAGGAAATCTATTGGAGGCAGAAGCAGTCAAGGGTAGCTTAGGGTTAGGGTTAGGGTTAGGGTGAGGGTTAGGGTACGGCTTAGGGTATGGGTACGGGGAGGGGTTCGGGTAGGGCGTAGGGTATGGGTTAGGGTTAGGGTTAGGGTTAGTGTTAGGGTTAGGGCTCGGTTTAGGGTACGGGTTAGGATTAGGGTACGCGTTAGTGTTAGGGTAGGGGTTAGGGTTAGGGTACGCGATAGGGTGAGGTTAGTTATTAAACCTATCCCACTCTCTAGATACCCCTTAGCACGTAAAGGAATATTATTTGGGGATCCAGCCATGGAGAAGAGATTAGACACTAGGAGAAGTTAAGGAACACACCCATTATCAAGAAATCACATTAGGATTCTCTTTTTAAACTGTTCCTTAAAACACTAGTGCTTCGGAAATCTATTGGAGGCAGAAGCAGTCAAGGGAAGCTTAGGGTTAGGGTTAGGGTTAGATTGAGGGTTAGGGTACGGCTTAGGGTACGGGTTCAGGGAGGGGTTCGTGTAGGGCGTAGGGTATGGGTTAGGGTTAGGGTTAGGGTTAGTGTTAGGGTTAGGGCTCGGTTTAGGGTACGGGTTAGGATTAGGGTACGCGTTAGGGTTAGGGTAGGGGTTAGGGTTAGGGAACGCGTTAGGGTGAGGGTAGTTATTAAACCTCTCCCTCTCTCTAGATACCCCTTAGCACGTAAAGGAATATTATTTGGGGGTCTAGCCATGGAGAAGAGTTTAGACACTAGGAGAAGATAAGGAACACACCCATTATAAAAAATCACATTAGGATTCTCTTTTTAACCTGGTCCTTAAAACACTAGTGCTTAGGAAATCTATTGGAGGCAGAAGCAGTCAAGGGTAGCTTAGGGTTAGGGTTAGGGTTAGGGTGAGGGTTAGGGTACGGCTTAGGGTACGGATTCGGGTAGGGGTTCGTGTAGGGAGTAGGGTATGGGTTAGGGTTAGGGTTAGGGTTAGTGTTAGGGTTAGGGCTCGGTTTAGGGTACGGGTTAGGATTAGGGTACGCGTTAGTGTTAGGGTAGGGGTTAGGGTTAGAGTACGCGTTAGGGTGAGGTTAGTTATTAAACCTATCCCACTCTCTAGATACCCCTTAGCACGTAAAGGAATATTATTTGGGGGTCCAGCCATGGAGAAGAGTTTAGACACTAGGAGAAGATAAGGAACAAACCCATTATCAAGAAATCACAATATGATTCTCTTTTTAAACTGTTCCTTAAAACACTAGTGCTTAGGAAATCTATTGGAGGCAGAAGCAGTAAAGGGTAGCTTAGGGTTAGGGTTAGGGTTAGGGTGAGGGTTAGGGTACGGCTTAGGTTACGGGTTCGGGGAGGGGTTCGGGTAGGGCGTAGTGTATGGGTTAGGGTTAGGGTTAGGGCTAGTGTTAGGGTTAGGGCTCGGTTTAGGGTACGGGTTAGGATTAGGGTACGCGTTAGGGTTAGGGTAGGGGTTAGGGTTAGGGTACGCGTTAGGGTGAGGTTAGTTATTAAACCTATCCCACTCTCTAGATACCCCTTAGCACGTAAAGGAATATTATTTGGGGGTCCAGCCATGGAGAAGAGTTTAGACACTAGGAGAAGATAAGGAACACACCGATTATCAAGAAATCACATTAGGATTCTCTTTTTAACCTGTTCCTTAAAACACTAGTGCTTAGGAAATCTATTGGAGGCAGAAGCCATCAAGGGTAGCTTAGGTTTAGGCTTAGGGTTGGGGTGAGGGTTAGGGTACGGCTTAGGGTACGGGTTCGGGGAGGGGTTCGGGTAGGGCGTAGGGTATGGGTTAGGGTTAGGGTTAAGGTTAGTGTTAGGGTTAGGGCTCAGTTTAGGGTACGGGTTAGGATTAGGGTACGCGTTCGGGTTAGGGTAAGGGTTAGGGTTAGGGTACACGATAGGGTGAGGTTAGTTATTAAACCTATCCCACTCTCTAGATACCCCTTAGCACGTAAAGGAATATTATTTGGGGGTCCAGCCATGGAGAAGAGTTTAGACACGAGGAGAAGATAAGGAACACACCCATTATCAAGAAATCACATTAGGATTCTCTTTTTAACCTGTTCCTTAAAACACTAGTGCTTAGGGAATCTATTGGAGGCAGAAGCAGTCAAGGGTAGCTTAGGGTTAGGGTTAGGGTTAGGGTGAGGGTTAGGGTATGGCTTAGGGTACGGGTTCGGGGAGGGGTTCGGGTAGGGCGTAGTGTATGTGTTAGGGTTAGGGTTAGGGTTAGTGTTAGGGTTAGGGCTCGGTTTAGGGTACGGGTTAGGATTAGGGTACGCGTTAGGGTTAGGGTAGGGGTTAGGGTTAGGGTACGCGTTAGGGTGAGGGTAGTTATTAAACCTATCACACTCTCTAGATACCCCTTAGCACGTAAAGGAATATTATTTGGGGGTCCAGCCATGGAGAAGAGTTTAGACACGAGGAGAAAATAAGGAACACACCCATTATCAAGAAATCACATTAGGATTCTCTTTTTAACCTGTTCCTTAAAACACTAGTGCTTAGGAAATCTATTGGAGGCAGAAGCCTTCAAGGGTAGCTTAGGATTAGGGTTAGGGTTAGGGTGAGGGTTAGGGTACGGCTTAGGGTACGGGTTCGGGGAGGGGTTCGGGTAGGGCGTAGGGTATGGGTTAGGGTTAGTGTTAGGGTTAGGGCTCGGTTTAGGGTACGGATTAGGATTAGGGTACGCGTTAGTGTTAGGGTAGGGGTTAGGGTTAGGGTACGCGATAGGGTGAGGTTAGTTATTAAACCTATCCCACTCTCTAGATACCCCTTAGCACGTAAAGGAATATTATTTGGGGGTCCAGCCTTGGAGAAGAGTTTAGACACTAGGAGAAGATAAGGAACACACCCATTATCAAGAAATCACATTAGGATTCCCTTTTTAACCTGTTCCTTAAAACACTAGTGCTTAGGAAATCTATTGGAGGCAGAAGCAGTCAAGGGTAGCTTAGGGTTAGGGTTAGGGTTAGGGTGAGGGTTAGGGTATGGCTTAGGGTAGGGGTTCAGTGAGGGGTTCGGGTAGGGCGTAGGGTATGGGTTAGGGTTAGGGTTAGAGTTAGTGTTTGGGTTAGGGCTCGGTTTAGGGTACGGGTTAGGATTAGGGTATGCGTTAGTGTTAGGGTAGGGAGGGGTTAGGGTTAGGGTACGCGTTAAGGTGAGGGTAGTTATTAAACCTATCACACTCTCTAGATACCCCTTAGCATGTAAAGGAATATTATTTGGGGGTCCAGCCATGGAGAAGAGTTTAGACACGAGGAGAAAATAAGGAACACACCCATTATCAAGAAATCACATTAGGATTCTCTTTTTAACCTGTTCCTTAAAACACTAGTGCTTAGGAAATCTATTGGAGGCAGAAGCCGTCAAGGGTAGCTTAGGTTTAGGGTTAGGGTTAGGGTGAGGGTTAGGGTACGGCTTAGGGTACGGTTTCAGGGAGGGGTTCGGTTAGGGCGTAGGGTATGGGTTAGGGTTAGGGTTAGGGTTAGGGTTAGTGTTAGTGTTAGGGCTCGGTTTAGGGTACGGGTTAGGAGTAGGGTACGCGTTAGGGTTAGGGTAGGGGTTAGGGTTAGGGTACGCGTTAGGGTGAGGGTAGTTATTAAACCTATCCCACTCTATAGATATCCCTTAGCACGTAAAGGAATATTATTTGGGGGTCCAGCCATGGAGAAGAGTTTAGACACTAGGAGAAGATAAGGAACACACCCATTATCACGAAATCACATTAGGATTCTCTTTTTAACCTGTTCCTTAAAACACTAGTGCTTAGGAAATCTATTGGAGGCAGAAGCAGTCAAGGGTAGCTTAGGGTTAGGGTGAGGGTGAGGGTTAGGGTAAGGCTTAGGGTACGGGTTCGGGGAGGGGTTCGGGTAGGGCGTAGGGTATGGTTTAGGGTTAGGGTTAGGGTTAGTGTTAGGGTTAGGGCTCGGTTTAGGGTACGGGTTAGGATTAGGTTACGCGTTAGTGTTAGGGTAGGGGTTAGGGTTAGGGTACGCGATAGGGTGAGGTTAGTTATTAAACCTATCACACTCTTTAGATACCCCTTAGCACGTAAAGGAATATTATTTGTGGGTCCAGCCATGGAGAAGAGTTTAGACACTAGGAGAAGATAAGGAACACACCCATTATCACGAAATCACATTAGGATTCTCTTTTTAACCTGTTCCTTAAAACACTATTGCTTAGGAAATCTATTGGAGGCAGAAGCAGTCAAGGGTAGCTTAGGGTTAGGGTTAGGGTTAGGGTGAGGGTTAGGGTACGGCTTAGGGTACGGGTTCGGGGAGGGGTTCGGGTAGGGCGTAGGGTATGGGTTAGGGTTAGGGTTAGTGTTAGGGTTAGGGCTCGGTTTAGGGTACGGGTTAGGAATAGGGTACGCGTTCGGGTTAGGGTAGGGGTTAGGGTTAGGGTACGCGATAGGGTGAGGTTAGTTATTAAACCTACCCCACTCTCTAGATACCCCTTAGCCCTTAAAGGAATATTATTTGGGGGTCCAGCCATGGAGAAGAGTTTAGACACTAGGAGAAGATAAGGAACACACCCATTATCACGAAATCACATTAGGATTCTCTTTTTAACCTGTTCCTTAAAACACTCGTGCTTCGGGAATCTATTGGAGGCAGAAGCAGTCAAGGGTAGCTTAGGGTTAGGGTTAGTGTTAGGGTGAGGGTTAGGGTATGGCTTAGGTTACGGGTTCGGGGAGGGTTTCGGGTAGGGCGTAGGGTATGGGTTAGGGTTAGGTTTAGGGTTAGTGTTAGGGTTAGGGCTCGGTTTAGGGTACGGGTTAGGATTAGGGTACGCATTAGGGTTAGGGTAGGGGTTAGGGTTAGGGTACGCGTTAGGGTGAGGGTAGTTATTAAAACTATCCCACTCTCTAGATACCCCTTAGCACGTAAAGGAATATTATTTGGGGGTCCAGCCATGGAGAAGAGTTTAGACACGAGGAGAAGATAAGGAACACACCCATTATCACGAAATCACATTAGGATTCTCTTTTTATCCTGTTCCTTAAAACACTAGTGCTTAGGAAATCTATTGGAGGCAGAAGCCGTCAAGGGTAGCTTAGGGTTAGGGTTAAGGTTAGGGTGAGGGTTAGGGTATGGCTTAGGGTACGGGTTCGGGGAGGGGTTCGGGTAGGGCGTAGGGTATGGGTTAGGGTTAGGGTTAGGGTTAGTATTAGGGTTAGGGCTCGGTTTAGGTTATGGGTTAGGATTAGGGTACGCGTTAGTCTTAGGGGAGGGGTTAGGGTTAGGGTACGCGATAGGGTGAGGTTAGTTATTAAACCTATCACACTCTCTAGATACCCCTTAGCACGTAAAGGAATATTATTTGGGTGTCCAGCCATGGAGAAGAGTTTAGACACTAGGAGAAGATAAGGAACACACCCATTATCAAGATATCACATTAGGATTCTCTTTTTAACCTGTTCCTTAAAACACTAGTGCTTAGGAAATCTATTGGAGGCAGAAGCAGTCAAGGGTAGCTTAGTGTTAGGGTTAGGGTTAGGGTGAGGGTTAGGGTACGGGTTAGGATTAGGGTACGCGTTAGTGTTAGGGTAGGGGTTAGTGTTAGGGTACGCGATAGGGTGAGGTTAGTTATTAAACCTATCCCCCTCTCTAGATGCCCCCTAGCACGTAAAGGAATATTATTTGGGGGTCCAGCCATGGAGAAGAGATTAGACACGAGGAGAAGATAAAGAACACACCCATTATAAAGAAATCACATTAGGATTCTCTTTTTAACCTGGTCCTTAAAACACTAGTGCTTAGGAAATCTATTGGAGGCAGAAGCAGTCAAGGGTAGCTTAGGGTTAGGGTTAGGGTTAGGGTGAGGGTTAGGGTACGGCTTAGGGTACGGATTCGGGTAGGGGTTCGTGTAGGGAGTAGGGTATGGGTTAGGGTTAGGGTTAGGGTTAGTGTTAGGGTTAGGGCTCGGTTTAGGGTACGGGTTAGGATTAGGGTACGCGTTAGTGTTAGGGTAGGGGTTAGGGTTAGAGTACGCGTTAGGGTGAGGTTAGTTATTAAACCTATCCCACTCTCTAGATACCCCTTAGCACGTAAAGGAATATTATTTGGGGGTCCAGCCATGGAGAAGAGTTTAGACACTAGGAGAAGATAAGGAACAAACCCATTATCAAGAAATCACAATATGATTCTCTTTTTAACCTGTTCCTTAAAACACTAGTGCTTAGGAAATCTATTGGAGGCAGAAGCAGTAAAGGGTAGCTTAGGGTTAGGGTTAGGGTTAGGGTGAGGGTTAGGGTACGGCTTAGGTTACGGGTTCGGGGAGGGGTTCGGGTAGGGCGTAGTGTATGGGTTAGGGTTAGGGTTAGGGCTAGTGTTAGGGTTAGGGCTCGGTTTAGGGTACGGGTTAGGATTAGGGTACGCGTTAGGGTTAGGGTAGGGGTTAGGGTTAGGGTACGCGTTTAGGGTGAGGGTAGTTATTAAACCTATCCCACTCTCTAGATACCCCTTAGCACGTAAAGTAATATTATTTGGGGGTCAAGCCATGGGGAAGAGTTTAGACACTAGGAGAAGATAAGGAACACACCCATTATCAAGAAATCACATTAGGATTCTCTTTTTAACCTGTTCCTTAAATCACTAGTGCTTAGGAAATCTATGGAGGCAGAATCAGTCAAGGGTAGCTTAGGGTTAGGGTTAGGGTTAGGGTGAGGGTTAGGGTACGGCTTAGGGTACGGGTTCAGGGAGGGGTTAGGGTAGGGCGTAGGGTATGTTTTAGGGTTAGGGTTAGGGTTCGTGTTAGGGTTAGGGCTCGGTTTAGGGTACGGGTTAGGATTAGGGTACGCGTTAGTGTTAGGGTAGGGGTTAGGGGTTAGGGTACGCAATAGGGTGAGGTTAGTTATTAAACCTATCCCACTCTCTAGATACCCCTTAGCACGTAAAGGAATATTATTTGGGGGTCCAGCCATGGAGAAGAGATTAGACACGAGGAGAAGATAAGGAACACACCCATTATCAAGAAATCACATTAGGATTCTCTTTTTAACCTGTTCCGAAAAACACTAGTGCTTAGGAAATCTATTGGAGGCAGAAGCAGTGAAGGGTAGCTTAGGGTTAGGGTTAGGGTTAGGGTACGGCTTAGGGTACGGGTTCGGCGAGGGGTTCTGATAGGGCGTAAGGTATGGGTTAGGGTTAGGGTTAGGGTTAGTGTTAGGGTTAGGGCTCGGTTTAGGGTACGGGTTAGGATTAGGGTACGCGTTAGGGTTAGGGTAGGGGTTAGGGTTAGGGTACGTGATAGGGTGAGGTTAGTTATTAAACCTATCCCACTCTCTAGATACCCCTTAGCACGTAAAGGAATATTATTTAGGGGTCCAGCCATGGAGAAGAGTTTAGACACGAGGAGAAGATAAGGAACACACCCATTATCAAGAAATCACATTAGGATTCTCTTTTTAACGTGTTCCTTAAAACACTAGTGCTTAGGGAATCTATTGGAGGCAGAAGCAGTCAAGGGTAGCTTAGGGTTAGGGTTAGGGTTAGGGTGAGGGTTAGGGTATGGCTTAGGGTACGGGTTCAGGGAGGGGTTCTGGTAGGGCGTAGTGTATGGGTTAGGGTTAGGGTTAGGGTTAGTGTTAGGGTTAGGGCTCGGTTTAGGTACGGGTTAGGATTAGGGTACGCATTAGGGTTAGGGTAGGGGTTAGGGTTAGGGTACGCGTTAGGGTGAGGGTAGTTATTAAACCTATCCCACTCTCTAGATACCCCTTAGCCACGTAAAGGAATATTATTTGGGGGTCCAGCCATGGAGAAGAGTTTAGACACGAGGAGAAGATAAGGAACACACCCATTATCACGAAATCACATTAGGATTCTCTTTTTAACCTGTTCCTTTAAAACACTAGTGCTTAGGAAATCTATTGGAGGCAGAAGCAGTCAAGGGTAGCTTAGGGTTAGGGTTAGGGTTAGGGTGAGGGTTAGGGTATGGCTTAGGTTACGGGTTCGGGGAGGGGTTCGGGTAGGGCGTAGGGTATGGGTTAGGGTTAGGGTTAGGGTTAGTGTTAGGGTTAGGGCTCGGTTTAGGGTACGGGTTAGGATTAGGGTACGCGTTAGTCTTAGGGGAGGGGTTAGGGTTAGGGTACGCGATAGGGTGAGGTTAGTTATTAAACCTATCCCACTCTCTAGATACCCCTTAGCACGGTAAAGGAATATTATTTTGGGGGTCCAGCCATGGAGAAGAGTTTAGACACTAGGAGAAGATAAGGAACACACCCATTATCAAGAAATCACATTAGGATTCTCTTTTTAACCTGTTCCTTAAAACACTAGTGCTTAGGAAATCTATTGGAGGCAGAAGCAGTCAAGGGTAGCTTAGTGTTAGAGTTAGGGTTAGGGTGAGGTTTAGGGTACGGGTTAGGATTAGGGTACGCGTTAGTGTTTGGGTAGGGGTTAGGGTTAGGGTACGCGATAGGGTGAGGTTAGTTATTAAACCTATCCCACTCTCTAGATACCCCTTAGCACGTAAAGGAATATTTATTTAGGGGTCCAGCCATGGAGAAGAGTTTAGACACGAGGAGAAGATAAGGAACACACCCATTATCAAGAAATCACATTAGGATTCTCTTTTTAACCTGGTCCTTAAAACACTAGTGCTTAGGAAATCTATTGGAGGCAGAAGCAGTCAAGGGCAGCTTAGGGTTAGGGTTAGGGTTAGGGTGAGGGTTAGGGTACGGCTTAGGGTACGGATTCGGGTAGGGGTTCGTGTAGGGAGTAGGGTATGGGTTAGGGTTAGGGTTAGGGTTAGTGTTAGGGTTAGGGCTCGGTTTAGGGTACGGGTTAGGATTAGGGTACGCGTTAGTGTTAGGGTAGGGGTTAGGGTTAGGGTACGCGTTAGGGTGAGGTTAGTTATTAAACCTATCCCACTCTCTAGATACCCCTTAGCACGTAAAGGAATATTATTTGGGGGTCCAGCCATGGAGAAGAGTTTAGACACTAGGAGAAGATAAGGAACAAAACCCATTATCAAGAAATCACAATATGATTCTCTTTTTAAACTGTTCCTTAAAACACTAGTGCTTAGGAAATCTATTGAAGGCAGAAGCAGTAAAGGGTAGCTTAGGGTTAGGGTTAGGGTTAGGGTGAGGGTTAGGGTACGGCTTAGGTTACGGGTTCGGGGAGGGGATTGGGTAGGGCGTAGTGTATGGGTTAGGGTTAGGGTTAGGGCTAGTGTTAGGGGTTAGGGCTCGGTTTAGGGTACGGTTTAGGATTAGGGTACGCGTTAGGGTTATGGTAGGGGTTAGGGTTAGGGTACGCGTTAGGGTGAGGGTAGTTATTAAACCTATCCCACTCTCTAGATACCCCTTAGCACGTAAAGGAATATTATTTGGGGGTCCAGCCATGGGGAAGAGTTTAGACACTAGGAGAAGATAAGGAACACACCCATTATCAAGAAATCACATTAGGATTCTCTTTTTAACCTGTTCCTTAAAACACTAGTGCTTAGGAAATCTATTGGAGGCAGAAGCAGTCAAGGGGTAGCTTAGGGTTAGGGTTAGGGTTAGGGTTAGTGTTAGGGTTAGGGCTCGGTTTAGGGTACGGGTTAGGATTAGGGTACGCGTTAGGGTTAGGGTAGGGGTTAGGGTTAGGGTACGCGTTAGGGTGAGGTTAGTTATTAAACCTATCCCACTCTCTAGATACCCCTTAGCACGTAAAGGAATATTATTTGGGGGTCCAGCCATGGAGAAGAGTTTAGACACTAGAGAAGATAAGGAACAAACCCATTATCAAGAAATCACAATATGATTCTCTTTTTAAACTGTTCCTTAAAACACTAGTGCTTAGGAAATCTATTGAAGGCAGAAGCAGTAAAGGGTAGCTTAGGGTTAGGGTTAGGGTTAGGGTACGGCTTAGGTTACGGGTTCGGGGAGGGGATCGGGTAGGGCGTAGTGTATGGGTTAGGGTTAGGGTTAGGGCTAGTGTTAGGGTTAGGGCTCGGTTTAGGGTACGGATTAGGATTAGGGTACGCGTTAGGGTTATGGTAGGGGTTAGGGTTAGGGTACGCGTTAGGGTGAGGGTAGTTATTAAACCTATCACACTCTCTAGATACCCCTTAGCACGTAAAGGAATATTATTTGGGGGTCCAGCCATGGGGAAGAGTTTAGACACTAGGAGAAGATAAGGAACACACCCATTATCAAGAAATCACATTAGGATTCTCTTTTTAACCTGTTCCTTAAAACACTAGTGCTTAGGAAATCTATTGGAGGCAGAAGCAGTCAAGGGTAGCTTAGGGTTAGGGTTAGGGTTAGGGTGAGGGTTAGGGTACGGCTTAGGGTACGGGTTCGGGGAGGGGTTCGGATATGGCGTAGGGTATGGGTTAGGGTTAGGGTTAGGGTTAGTGTTAGGGTTAGGGCTCTGTTTAGGGTACGGGTTAGGATTACGGTACGCGTTAGGGTTAGGGTAGGGGTTAGGGTTAGGGTACGCGTTAGGGTGAGGTTAGTTATTAAACCTATCCCACTCTCTAGATACCCCTTAGCACGTAAAGGAATATTATTTGGGGGTCCAGCCATGGAGAAGAGTTTAGACACTAGGAGAAGATAAGGAACAAACCCATTATCAAGAAATCACAATATGATTCTCTTTTTAAACTGTTCCTTAAAACACTAGTGCTTAGGAAATCTATTGAAGGCAGAAGCAGTAAAGGGTAGCTTAGGGTTAGGGTTAGGGTTAGGGTACGGCTTAGGTTACGGGTTCGGGGAGGGGATCGGGTAGGGCGTAGTGTATGGGTTAGGGTTAGGGTTAGGGCTAGTGTTAGGGTTAGGGCTCGGTTTAGGGTACGGTTTAGGATTAGGGTACGCGTTAGGGTTAGGGTAGGGGTTAGGGTTAGGGTACGCGTTAGGGTGAGGGTAGTTATTAAACCTATCCCACTCTCTAGATACCCCTTAGCACGTAAAGGAATATTATTTGGGGGTCCAGCCATGGAGAAGAGATTAGACACGAGGAGAAGATAAGGAACACACCCATTATCAAGAAATCACATTAGGATTCTCTTTTTAACCTGTTCCTTAAAACACTAGTGCTTAGGAAATCTATTGGAGGCAGAAGCAGTCAAGGGTAGCTTAGGGTTAGGGTTAGGGTTAGGGTACGTCTTAGGGTACGGGTTCGGGGAGGGGTTCGGATATGGCGTAGGGTATGGGTTAGGGTTAGGGTTAGGGTTAGTGTTAGGGTTAGGGCTCGGTTTAGGGTACGGGTTAGGATTAGGGTACGCGTTAGGGTTAGGGTAGGGGTTAGGGTTAGGGTACGCGATAGGGTGAGGTTAGTTATTAAACCTATCCCACTCTCTAGATACCCCTTAGCACGTAAAGGAATATTATTTGGGGGTCCAGCCATGGAGAAGAGTTTAGACACGAGGAGAAGATAAGGAACACACCCATTATGAAGAAATCACATTAGGATTCTCTTTTTAACGTGTTCCTTAAAACACTAGTGCTTAGGGAATCTATTGGAGGCAGAAGCAGTCAAGGGTAGCTTAGGGTTAGGGTTAGGGTTAGGGTGAGGGTTAGGGTATGGCTTAGGGTACGGGTTCAGGGAGGGGTTCTGGTAGGGCGTAGTGTATGGGTTAGGGTTAGGGTTAGGGTTAGTGTTAGGGTTAGGGCTCGGTTTAGGGTACGGGTTAGGATTAGGGTACGCGTTAGGGTTAGGGTAGGGGTTAGGGTTAGGGTACGCGTTAGGGTGAGGGTAGTTATTAAACCTATCCCACTCTCTAGATACCCCTTAGCACGTAAAGGAATATTATTTGGGGGTCCAGCCATGGAGAAGAGTTTAGACACGAGGAGAAGATAAGGAACACACCCATTATCACGAAATCACATTAGGATTCTCTTTTTAACCTGTTCCTTAAAACACTAGTGCTTAGGAAATCTATTGGAGGCAGAAGCAGTCAAGGGTAGCTTAGGGTTAGGGTTAGGGTTAGGGTGAGGGTTAGGGTATGGCTTAGGGTACGGGTTCGGTGAGGGGTTCGGGTAGGGCGTAGGGTATGGGTTAGGGTTAGGTTTAGTGTTAGGGTTAGGGCTCGGTTTAGGGTACGGGTTAGGATTAGGGTACGCGTTAGTCTTAGGGGAGGGTTTAGGGTTAGGGTACGCGATAGGGTGAGGTTAGTTATTAAACCTATCCCACTCTCTAGATACCCCTTAGCACGTAAAGGAATATTATTTGGGGGTCCAGCCATGGAGAAGAGTTTAGACACTAGGAGAAGATAAGGAACACACCCATTATCAAGAAATCACATTAGGATTCTCTTTTTAACCTGTTCCTTAAAACACTAGTGCTTAGGAAATCTATTGGAGGCAGAAGCAGTCAAGGGTAGCTTAGTGTTAGAGTTTGGGTTAGGGTGAGGGTTAGGGTACGGGTTAGGATTAGGGTACGCGTTAGTGTTAGGGTAGGGGTTAGGGTTAGGGTACGCGATAGGGTGAGGTTAGTTATTAAACCTATCCCACTCTCTAGATACCCCTTAGCACGTAAAGGAATATTATTTAGGGGTCCAGCCATGGAGAAGAGTTTAGACACGAGGAGAAGATAAGGAACACACCCATTATCAAGAAATCACATTAGGATTCTCTTTTTAACCTGGTCCTTAAAACACTAGTGCTTAGGAAATCTATTGGAGGCAGAAGCAGTCAAGGGTAGCTTAGGGTTAGGGTTAGGGTTAGGGTGAGGGTTAGGGTACGGCTTAGGGTACGGATTCGGGTAGGGGTTCGTGTAGGTTGTAGGGTATGGGTTAGGGTTAGGGTTAGGGTTAGTGTTAGGGTTAGGGCTCGGTTTAGGGTACGGGTTAGGATTAGGGTACGCGTTAGTGTTAGGGTAGGGGTTAGGGTTAGGGTACGCGTTAGGGTGAGGTTAGTTATTAAACCTATCCCACTCTCTAGATACCCCTTAGCACGTAAAGGAATATTATTTGGGGGTCCAGCCATGGAGAAGAGTTTAGACACTAGGAGAAGATAAGGAACAAACCCATTATCAAGAAATCACAATATGATTCTCTTTTTAAACTGTTCCTTAAAACACTAGTGCTTAGGAAATCTATTGAAGGCAGAAGCAGTAAAGGGTAGCTTAGGGTTAGGCTTAGCGTTAGGGTGAGGGTTAGGGTACGGCTTAGGTTACGGGTTCGGGGAGGGGATCGGGTAGGGCGTAGTGTATGGGTTAGGGTTAGGGTTAGGGTTAGTGTTAGGGTTAGGGCTCGGTTTAGGGTACGGTTTAGGATTAGGGTACGCGTTAGGGATAGGGTAGGGGTTAGGGTTAGGGTACGCGTTAGGGTGAGGGTAGTTATTAAACCTATCCCACTCTCTAGATACCCCTTAGCACGTAAAGGAATATTATTTGGGGGTCCAGCCATGGGGAAGAGTTTAGACACTAGGAGAAGATAAGGAACACACCCATTATCAAGAAATCACATTAGGATTCTCTTTTTAACCTGTTCCTTAAAACACTAGTGCTTAGGAAATCTATTGGAGGCAGAATCAGTCAAGGGTAGCTTAGGGTTAGGGTTAGGGTTAGGGTGAGGGTTAGGGTACGGCTTAGGGTACGGGTTCAGGGAGGGGTTCGGGTAGGGCGTAGGGTATGTGTTAGGGTTAGGGTTAGGGTTCGTGTTAGGGTTAGGGCTCGGTTTAGGGTACGGGTTAGGATTAGGGTACGCGTTAGTGTTAGGGTAGGGTTTAGGGTTAGGGTACGCAATAGGGTGAGGTTAGTTATTAAACCTATCCCACTCTCTAGATACCCCTTAGCACGTAAAGGAATATTATTTGGGGGTCCAGCCATGGAGAAGAGATTAGACACGAGGAGAAGATAAGGAACACACCCATTATCAAGAAATCACATTAGGATTCTCTTTTTAACCTGTTCCTTAAAACACTAGTGCTTAGGAAATGTATTGGAGGCATAAGCAGTCAAGGGTAGCTTAGGGTTAGGGTTAGGGTTAGGGTGAGGGTTAGGGTACGGCTTAGGGTACGGGTTCGGGGAGGGGTTCGGATATGGCGTAGGGTATGGGTTAGGGTTAGGGTTAGGGTTAGTGTTAGGGTTAGGGCTCGGTTTAGGTTACGTGTTAGGATTAGGGTACGCGTTAGGGTTAGTGTAGGGGTTAGGGTTAGGGTACGCGTTAGGGTGAGGGTAGTTATTAAACCTATCACACTCTCTAGATACCCCTTAGCACGTAAAGGAATATTATTTGGGGGTCCAGCCATGGAGAAGAGTTTAGACACGAGGAGAAAATAAGGAACACACCCATTATCAAGAAATCACATTAGGATTCTCTTTTTAACCTGTTCCTTAAAACACTAGTGCTTAGGAAATCTATTGGAGGCAGAAGCCATCAAGGGTAGCTTAGGTTTAGGGTTAGGGTTAGGGTGAGGGTTAGTGTACGGCTTAGGGTACGGGTTCGGGGAGGGTTTCGGGTAGGGCGTAGGGTATGGGTTAGGGTTAGGGTTAGGGTTAGTGTTAGGGTTAGGGCTCAGTTTAGGGTACGGGTTAGGATTAGGGTACGCGTTCGGGTAAGGGTAGGGGTTAGGGTTAGGGTACGCGATAGGGTGAGGTTAGTTATTAAACCTATCCCACTCTCTAGAAACCCCTTAGCACGTAAAGGAATATTATTTGGGGGTCCAGCCATGGAGAAGAGTTTAGACACGAGGAGAAGATAAGGAACACACCCATTATCAAGAAATCACATTAGGATTCTCTTTTTAACTTGTTCCTTAAAACACTAGTGCTTAGGGAATCTATTGGAGGCAGAAGCAGTCAAGGATAGCTTAGGGTTAGGGTTAGGGTTAGGGTGAGGGTTAGGGTATGGCTTAGGGTACGGGTTCGGGGAGGGGTTCTGGTAGGGCGTAGTGTATGGGTTAGGGTTAGGGTTAGGGTTAGTGTTAGAGTTAGGGCTCGGTTTAGGGTACGGGTTAGGATTAGGGTACGCGTTAGGGTTAGGGTAGGGGTTAGGGTTAGGGTACGGGTAGTTATTAAACCTATCCCACTCTCTAGATACCCCTTAGCACGTAAAGGAATATTATTTGGGGGTCCAGCCATGGAGAAGAGTTTAGACACGAGGAGAAGATAAGGAACACACCCATTATCAAGAAATCACATTAGGATTCTCTTTTTAACCTGTTCCTTAAAACACTAGTACTTAGGAAATCTATTGGAGGCAGAAGCAGTCAAGGGTAGCTTAGGGTTAGGGTTAGGGTTAGGGTAAGGCTTAGGGTACGGGTTCGGGGAGGGGTTCGGGTAGTGCGTAGGGTATGGGTTAGGGTTAGGGTTAGGGTTAGTGTTAGGGTTACGGCTCGGTTTAGGGTACAGGTTAGGATTAGGGTACGCGTTAGGGTTAGGCTAGGGGTTAGGGTTAGGGTATGCGATAGGGTGAGGTTACTTATTAAACCTATCCCACTCTCTAGATACCCCTTAGCACGTAAAGGAATATTATTTGGGGGTCCAGCCATGGAGAAGAGTTTAGACACGAGGAGAAAATAAGGAACACACCGATTATCAAGAAATCACATTAGGATTCTCTTTTTAACCTGTTCCTTAAAACACTAGTGCTTAGGAAATCTATTGGAGGCAGAAGCCATCAAGGGTAGCTTAGGTTTAGGGTTAGGGTTAGGGTGAGGGTTAGGGTACGGCTTAGGGTACGGGTTCGGGGAGGGGTTCGGGTAGGGCGTAGGGTATGGGTTAGGGTTAGGGTTAGGGTTAGTGTTAGGGTTAGGGCTCAGTTTAGGGTACGGGTTAGGATTAGGGTACGCGTTCGGGTTAGGGTAGGGGTTAGGGTTAGGGTACACGATAGGGTGAGGTTAGTTATTAAACCTATCCCACTCTCTAGATACCCCTTAGCATGTAAAGGAATATTATTTGGGGGTCCAGCCATGGAGAAGAGTTTAGACACGAGGAGAAGATAAGGAACACACCCATTATCAAGAAATCACATTAGGATTCTCTTTTTAACCTGTTCCTTAAAACACTAGTGCTTAGGGAATCTATTGGAGGCAGAAGCAGTCAAGGGTAGCTTAGGGTTACGGTTAGGGTTAGGGTGAGGGTTAGGGTATGGCTTAGGGTACGGGTTCGGGGAGGGGTTCGGGTAGGGCGTAGTGTATGTGTTAGGGTTAGGGTTAGGGTTAGTGTTAGGGTTAGGGCTCGGTTTAGGGTACGGGTTAGGATTAGGGTACGCGTTAGGGTTAGGGTAGGGGTTAGGGTTAGGGTACGCGTTAGGGTGAGGGTAGTTATTAAACCTATCACACTCTCTAGATACCCCTTAGCACGTAAAGGAATATTATTTGGGGGTCCAGCCATGGAGAAGAGTTTAGACACGAGGAGAAAATAAGGAACACACCCATTATCAAGAAATCACATTAGGATTCTCTTTTTAACCTGTTCCTTAAAACACTAGTGCTTAGGAAATCTATTGGAGGCAGAAGCCTTCAAGGGTAGCTTAGGATTAGGGTTAGGGTTAGGGTGAGGGTTAGGGTACGGCTTAGGGTACGGGTTCGCGGAGGGGTTCGGGTAGGGCGTAGGGTATGGGTTAGGGTTAGTGTTAGGGTTAGGGCTCGGTTTAGGGTACGGATTAGGATTAGGGTACGCGTTAGTGTTAGGGTAGGGGTTAGGGTTAGGGTACGCGATAGGGTGAGGTTAGTTATTAAACCTATCCCACTCTCTAGATACCCCTTAGCACGTAAAGGAATATTATTTGGGGGTCCAGCCTTGGAGAAGAGTTTAGACACTAGGAGAAGATAAGGAACACACCCATTATCAAGAAATCACATTAGGATTCTCTTTTTAACCTGTTCCTTAAAACACTAGTGCTTAGGAAATCTATTGGAGGCAGAAGCAGTCAAGGGTAGCTTAGGGTTAGGGTTAGGGTTAGGGTGAGGGTTAGGGTATGGCTTAGGGTAGGGGTTCAGTGAGGGGTTCGGGTAGGGCGTAGGGTATGGGTTAGGGTTAGGGTTAGAGTTAGTGTTAGGGTTAGGGCTCGGTTTAGGGTACGGGTTAGGATTAGGGTATGCGTTAGTGTTAGGGTAGGGAGGGGTTAGGGTTAGGGTACGCGTTAAGGTGAGGGTAGTTATTAAACCTATCACACTCTCTAGATACCCCTTAGCACGTAAAGGAATATTATTTGGGGGTCCAGCCATGGAGAAGAGTTTAGACACGAGGAGAAAATAAGGAACACACCCATTATCAAGAAATCACATTAGGATTCTCTTTTTAACCTGTTCCTTAAAACACTAGTGCTTAGGAAATCTATTGGAGGCAGAAGCCGTCAAGGGTAGCTTAGGTTTAGGGTTAGGGTTAGGGTGAGGGTTAGGGTACGGCTTAGGGTACGGTTTCAGGGAGGGGTTCGGTTAGGGCGTAGGGTATGTGTTAGGGTTAGGGTTAGGGTTAGTGTTAGTGTTAGGGCTCGGTTTAGGGTACGGGTTAGGAGTAGGGTACGCGTTAGGGTTAGGGTAGGGGTTAGGGTTAGGGTACGCGTTAGGGTGAGGGTAGTTATTAAACCTATCCCACTCTATAGATATCCCTTAGCACGTAAAGGAATATTATTTGGGGGTCCAGCCATGGAGAAGAGTTTAGACACTAGGAGAAGATAAGGAACACACCCATTATCACGAAATCACATTAGGATTCTCTTTTTAACCTGTTCCTTAAAACACTAGTGCTTAGGAAATCTATTGGAGGCAGAAGCAGTCAAGGGTAGCTTAGGGTTAGGGTTAGGGTTAGGGTGAGGTTTAGGGTATGGCTTAGGGTACGGGTTCGGGGATGCTTTCGGGTAGGGCGTAGGGTATGGGTTAGGGTTAGGGTTAGTGTTAGGGTTAGGGCTCGGTTTAGGGTACGGGTTAGGATTACGGTACGCATTAGGATTAGGGTAGGGGTTAGGGTTAGGGTACGCGTTAGGGTGAGGGTAGTTATTAAACCTATCCCACTCTCTAGATACCCCTTAGCACGTAAAGGAATATTATTTGGGGGTCCAGCCATGGAGAAGAGTTTAGACACGAGGAGAAGATAAGGAACACACCCATTATCAAGAAATCACATTAGGATTCTCTTTTTAACCTGTTCCTTAAAACACTAGTGCTTAGGAAATCTATTGGAGGCAGAAGCAGTCAAGGGTAGCTTAGGGTTAGGGTGAGGGTGAGGGTTAGGGTAAGGCTTAGGGTACGGGTTCGGGGAGGGGTTCGGGTAGGGCGTAGGGTATGGTTTAGGGTTAGGGTTAGGGTTAGTGTTAGGGTTAGGGCTCGGTTTAGGGTACGGGTTAGGATTAGGTTACGCGTTAGTGTTAGGGTAGGGGTTAGGGTTAGGGTACGCGATAGGGTGAGGTTAGTTATTAAACCTATCACACTCTTTAGATACCCCTTAGCACGTAAAGGAATATTATTTGTGGGTCCAGCCATGGAGAAGAGTTTAGACACTAGGAGAAGATAAGGAACACACCCATTATCACGAAATCACATTAGGATTCTCTTTTTAACCTGTTCCATAAAACACTATTGCTTAGGAAATCTATTGGAGGCAGAAGCAGTCAAGGGTAGCTTAGGGTTAGGGTTAGGGTTAGGGTGAGGGTTAGGGTACGGCTTAGGGTGCGGGTTCGGGGAGGGGTTCGGGTAGGGCGTAGGGTATGGGTTAGGGTTAGGGTTAGTGTTAGGGTTAGGGCTCGGTTTAGGGTACGGGTTAGGAATAGGGTACGCGTTCGGGTTAGGGTAGGGGTTAGGGTTAGGGTACGCGATAGGGTGAGGTTAGTTATTAAACCTACCCCACTCTCTAGATACCCCTTAGCCCTTAAAGGAATATTATTTGGGGGTCCAGCCATGGAGAAGAGTTTAGACACGAGGAGAAGATAAGGAACACACCCATTATCAAGAAATCACATTAGGATTCTCTTTTTAACCTGTTCCTTAAAACACTAGTGCTTCGGGAATCTATTGGAGGCAGAAGCAGTCAAGGGTAGCTTAGGGTTAGGGTTAGGGTTAGGGTGAGGGTTAGGGTATGGCTTAGGTTACGGGTTCGGGGAGGGGTTCGGGTAGGGCGTAGGGTATGGGTTAGGGTTAGGGTTAGGGTTAGTGTTAGGGTTAGGGCTCGGTTTAGGGTACGGGTTAGGATTAGGGTACGCATTAGGGTTAGGGTAGGGGTTAGGGTTAGGGTACGCGTTAGGGTGAGGGTAGTTATTAAAACTATCCCACTCTCTAGATACCCCTTAGCACGTAAAGGAATATTATTTGGGGGTCCAGCCATGGAGAAGAGTTTAGACACGAGGAGAAGATAAGGAACACACCCATTATCACGAAATCACATTAGGATTCTCTTTTTATCCTGTTCCTTAAAACACTAGTGCTTAGGAAATCTTTTGGAGGCAGAAGCCGTCAAGGGTAGCTTAGGGTTAGGGTTAAGGTTAGGGTGAGGGTTAGGGTATGGCTTAGGGTATGGGTTCGGGGAGGGGTTCGGGTAGGGCGTAGGGTATGGTTTAGGGTTAGGGTTAGGGTTAGTGTTAGTGTTAGGGCTCGGTTTAGGGTACGGGTTAGGATTAGGGTACGCGTTAGGGTTAGGGTAGCGGTTAGGGTTAGGGTACGCTTTAGGGTGAGAGTAGTTATTAAACCTATCCCACTCTCTAGATACCCCTTAGCACGTAAAGGAATATTATTTGGGGATCCAGCCATGGAGAAGAGCTTAGACACTAGGAGAAGATAAGGAACACACCCATTATCAAGAAATCACATTAGGATTCTCTTTTTAACCTGTTCCTTAAAACACTAGTGCTTAGGAAATCTATTGGAGGCAGAAGCAGTAAAGGGTAGCTTAGGGTTAGGGTTAGGGTTAGGGTGAGGGTTAGGGTACGGCTTAGGGTACGGGTTCGGGGAGGGGTTCGGGTAGGGCGTAGGGTATGGGTTAGGGTTAGGGTTAGGGTTAGTGTTAGGGTTAGGGCTCGGTTTAGGTTACGGGTTAGGATTAGGGTACGAGTTAGGGTTAGGGTAGGGGTTAGGGTTAGGGTACGCGATAGGGTGAGGTTAGTTATTAAACCTATCCCACTCTCTAGATACCCCTTAGCACGTAAAGGAATATTATTTGGGGGTCCCGCCATGGAGAAGAGTTTAGACACTAGGAGAAGATAAGGAACACACCATTATCAAGAAATCACATTAGGATTCTCTTTTTAACCTGTTCCTTAAAACACTAGTGCTTAGGAAATCTATTGGAGGCAGAAGCAGTCAAGGGTAGCTTAGGGTTAGGGTTAGGGTTAGGGTGAGGGTTAGGGTACGGCTTAGGGTACGGGTTCGGGGAGGGGTTCGGGTAGGGCGTAGGGTATGGGTTAGGTTTAGGGTTAGCGCTAGTGTTAGGGTTAGGGCTCGGTTTAGGGTACGGGTTAGGATTAGGGTACGCGTTAGGGTTAGGGTAGGGGTTAGGGTTAGGGTACGCGTTAGGGTGAGGGTAGTTATTAAACCTATCCCGCTCTCTAGATACCCCTTAGCACGTAAAGGAATATTATTTGGGGGTCCAGCCATGGAGAAGAGTTTAGACACTAGGAGAAGATAAGGAACACACCCATTATCAAGAAATCACATTAGGATTCTCTTTTTAACCTGTTCCTTAAAACACTAGTGTTTAGGAAATCTATTGGAGGCAGAAGCAGTCAAGGGTAGCTTAGGGTTAGGGTTAGGGTTAGGGTGAGGGTTAGGGTACGGCTTAGGGTACAGGTTCGGGGAGGGGTTCGGGTAGGGCGTAGGGTATGATTTAGGGTTAGGGTTAGGGTTAGTGTTAGGGTTAGGGCTCGGTTTAGGGTACGGGTTAGGATTAGGGTACGCGTTAGTGTTAGGGTAGGGGTTAGGGTTAGGGTACGCGATAGGGTGAGGTTAGTTATTAAACCTATCCCACTCTCTAGATACCCCTTAGCACGTAAAGGAATATTATTTGGGGGTCCAGCCATGGAGAAGAGTTTAGACACTAGGAGAAGATAAGGAGCACACCCATTATCAAGAAATCACATTAGGATTCTCTTTTTAACCTGTTCCTTAAAACACTAGTGCTTAGGAAATCTATTGGAGGCAGAAGAAGTCAAGGGTAGCTTAGGGTTAGGGTTAGGGTTAGGGTGAGGTTTAGGGTATGGCTTAGGGTACGGGTTCGGGGATGCTTTCGGGTAGGGCGTAGGGTATGGGTTAGGGTTAGGGTTAGTGTTAGGGTTAGGGCTCGGTTTAGGGTACGGGTTAGGATTACGGTACGCATTAGGATTAGGGTAGGGGTTAGGGTTAGGGTACGCGTTAGGGTGAGGGTAGTTATTAAACCTATCCCACTCTCTAGATACCCCTTAGCACGTAAAGGAATATTATTTGGGGGTCCAGCCATGGAGAAGAGTTTAGACACGAGGAGAAGATAAGGAACACACCCATTATCAAGAAATCACATTAGGATTCTCTTTTTAACCTGTTCCTTAAAACACTAGTGCTTAGGAAATCTATTGGAGGCAGAAGCAGTCAAGGGTAGCTTAGGGTTAGGGTGAGGGTGAGGGTTAGGGTAAGGCTTAGGGTACGGGTTCGGGGAGGGGTTCGGGTAGGGCGTAGGGTATGGTTTAGGGTTAGGGTTAGGGTTAGTGTTAGGGTTAGGGCTCGGTTTAGGGTACGGGTTAGGATTAGGTTACGCGTTAGTGTTAGGGTAGGGGTTAGGGTTAGGGTACGCGATAGGGTGAGGTTAGTTATTAAACCTATCACACTCTTTAGATACCCCTTAGCACGTAAAGGAATATTATTTGTGGGTCCAGCCATGGAGAAGAGTTTAGACACTAGGAGAAGATAAGGAACACACCCATTATCACGAAATCACATTAGGATTCTCTTTTTAACCTGTTCCTTAAAACACTATTGCTTAGGAAATCTATTGGAGGCAGAAGCAGTCAAGGGTAGCTTAGGGTTAGGGTTAGGGTTAGGGTGAGGGTTAGGGTACGGCTTAGGGTGCGGGTTCGGGGAGGGGTTCGGGTAGGGCGTAGGGTATGGGTTAGGGTTAGGGTTAGTGTTAGGGTTAGGGCTCGGTTTAGGGTACGGGTTAGGAATAGGGTACGCGTTCGGGTTAGGGTAGGGGTTAGGGTTAGGGTACGCGATAGGGTGAGGTTAGTTATTAAACCTACCCCACTCTCTAGATACCCCTTAGCCCTTAAAGGAATATTATTTGGGGGTCCAGCCATGGAGAAGAGTTTAGACACGAGGAGAAGATAAGGAACACACCCATTATCAAGAAATCACATTAGGATTCTCTTTTTAACCTGTTCCTTAAAACACTAGTGCTTCGGGAATCTATTGGAGGCAGAAGCAGTCAAGGGTAGCTTAGGGTTAGGGTTAGGGTTAGGGTGAGGGTTAGGGTATGGCTTAGGTTACGGGTTCGGGGAGGGGTTCGGGTAGGGCGTAGGGTATGGGTTAGGGTTAGGGTTAGGGTTAGTGTTAGGGTTAGGGCTCGGTTTAGGGTACGGGTTAGGATTAGGGTACGCATTAGGGTTAGGGTAGGGGTTAGGGTTAGGGTACGCGTTAGGGTGAGGGTAGTTATTAAAACTATCCCACTCTCTAGATACCCCTTAGCACGTAAAGGAATATTATTTGGGGGTCCAGCCATGGAGAAGAGTTTAGACACGAGGAGAAGATAAGGAACACACCCATTATCACGAAATCACATTAGGATTCTCTTTTTATCCTGTTCCTTAAAACACTAGTGCTTAGGAAATCTTTTGGAGGCAGAAGCCGTCAAGGGTAGCTTAGGGTTAGGGTTAAGGTTAGGGTGAGGGTTAGGGTATGGCTTAGGGTATGGGTTCGGGGAGGGGTTCGGGTAGGGCGTAGGTTATGGGTTAGGGTTAGGGTTAGGGTTAGTGTTAGTGTTAGGGCTCGGTTTAGGGTACGGGTTAGGATTAGGGTACGCGTTAGGGTTAGGGTAGCGGTTAGGGTTAGGGTACGCTTTAGGGTGAGAGTAGTTATTAAACCTATCCCACTCTCTAGATACCCCTTAGCACGTAAAGGAATATTATTTGGGGATCCAGCCATGGAGAAGAGCTTAGACACTAGGAGAAGATAAGGAACACACCCATTATCAAGAAATCACATTAGGATTCTCTTTTTAACCTGTTCCTTAAAACACTAGTGCTTAGGAAATCTATTGGAGGCAGAAGCAGTAAAGGGTAGCTTAGGGTTAGGGTTAGGGTTAGGGTGAGGGTTAGGGTACGGCTTAGGGTACGGGTTCGGGGAGGGGTTCGGGTAGGGCGTAGGGTATGGGTTAGGGTTAGGGTTAGGGTTAGTGTTAGGGTTAGGGCTCGGTTTAGGTTACGGGTTAGGATTAGGGTACGAGTTAGGGTTAGGGTAGGGGTTAGGGTTAGGGTACGCGATAGGGTGAGGTTAGTTATTAAACCTATCCCACTCTCTAGATACCCCTTAGCACGTAAAGGAATATTATTTGGGGGTCCCGCCATGGAGAAGAGTTTAGACACTAGGAGAAGATAAGGAACACACCATTATCAAGAAATCACATTAGGATTCTCTTTTTAACCTGTTCCTTAAAACACTAGTGCTTAGGAAATCTATTGGAGGCAGAAGCAGTCAAGGGTAGCTTAGGGTTAGTGTTAGGGTTAGGGTGAGGGTTAGGGTACGGCTTAGGGTACGGGTTCGGGGAGGGGTTCGGGTAGGGCGTAGGGTATGGGTTAGGTTTAGGGTTAGCGCTAGTGTTAGGGTTAGGGCTCGGTTTAGGGTACGGGTTAGGATTAGGGTACGCGTTAGGGTTAGGGTAAGGGTTAGGGTTAGGGTACGCGTTAGGGTGAGGGTAGTTATTAAACCTATCCCGCTCTCTAGATACCCCTTAGCACGTAAAGGAATATTATTTGGGGGTCCAGCCATGGAGAAGAGTTTAGACACTAGGAGAAGATAAGGAACACACCCATTATCAAGAAATCACATTAGGATTCTCTTTTTAACCTGTTCCTTAAAACACTAGTGCTTAGGAAATCTATTGGAGGCAGAAGCAGTCAAGGGTAGCTTAGGGTTAGGGTTAGGGTTAGGGTGAGGGTTAGGGTACGGCTTAGGGTACAGGTTCGGGGAGGGGTTCGGGTAGGGCGTAGGGTATGATTTAGGGTTAGGGTTAGGGTTAGTGTTAGGGTTAGGGCTCGGTTTAGGGTACGGGTTAGGATTAGGGTACGCGTTAGTGTTAGGGTAGGGGTTAGGGTTAGGGTACGCGATAGGGTGAGGTTAGTTATTAAACCTATCCCACTCTCTAGATACCCCTTAGCACGTAAAGGAATATTATTTGGGGGTCCAGCCATGGAGAAGAGTTTAGACACTAGGAGAAGATAAGGAGCACACCCATTATCAAGAAATCACATTAGGATTCTCTTTTTAACCTGTTCCTTAAAACACTAGTGCTTAGGAAATCTATTGGAGGCAGAAGCAGTCAAGGGGAGCTTAGTGTTAGGGTTAGGGTTAGGGTGAGGGTTAGGGTACGGCTTAGGGTACGGGTTCAGGGAGGGGTTCGGGTAGGGCGTAGGGTATGTGTTAGGGTTAGGGTTAGGGTTAGTGTTAGGGTTAGGGCTCGGTTTAGGTTACGGGTTAGGATTAGGGTACGCATTAGGGTTAGGGTAGGGGTTAGGGTTAGGGTACGCGTTAGGGTGAGGGTAGTTATTAAACCTATCACACTCTCTAGATACCCCTTAGCACGTAAAGGAATATTATTTGGGGGTCCAGCCATGGAGAAGAGTTTAGACACTAGGAGAAGATAAGGAACACACCCATTATCAAGAAATCACATTAGGATTCTCTTTTTAACCTGTTCCTTAAAACACTAGTGCTTAGGAAATCTATTGGAGGCAGAAGCAGTCAAGGGTAGCTTAGGGTTAGGGTTAGGGTTAGGGTGAGGGTTAGGGTACGGCTTAGGGTACGGGTTCGGGGAGGAGTTCGGGTAGGTCGTAGAGTATGGGTTAGGGTTAGGGTTAGGGTTAGTGTTAGGGTTAGGGCTCGGTTTAGGGTACGGGTTAGGATTAGGGTACGCGTTAGTGTTAGGGTAGGGGTTAGGGTTAGGGTACGCCATAGGGTGAGGTTAGTTATTAAACCTATCCCACTCTCTAGATACCCCTTAGCACGTAAAGGAATATTATTTGGGGGTCCAGCCATGGAGAAGAATTTAGACACTAGGAGAAGATAAGGAACACACCCAGTATCAAGAAATCACATTAGGATTCTCTTTTTAACCTGTTCCTTAAAACACTCGTGCTTCGGGAATCTATTGGAGGCAGAAGCAGTCAAGGGTAGCTTAGGGTTAGGATTAGGGTGAGGGTGAGGATTAGGGTCCGGCTTAGGGTACGGGTTCGGGGAGGGGTTCGGGTAGGGCGTAGGGTATGGTTTAGGGTTAGGGTTAGGGTTAGTGTTAGGGTTAGGGCTCGGTTTAGGGTACGGGTTAGGATTAGGGTACGCGTTAGTGTTAGGGTAGGGGTTAGGGTTAGGGTACGCGATAGGGTGAGGGTAGTTATTAAACCTATCACACTCTCTAGATACCCCTTAGCACGTAAAGGAATATTATTTGGGGGTCCAGCCATGGAGAAGAGTTTAGACACTAGGAGAAGATAAGGAACACACCCATTATCACGAAATCACATTAGGATTCTCTTTTTAACCTGTTCCTTAAAACACTAGTGCTTAGGAAATCTATTGGAGGCAGAAGCAGTCAAGGGTAGCTTAGGGTTAGGGTTAGGGTTAGGGTAAGGCTTAGGGTACGGGTTCGGGGAGGGGTTCGGGTAGTGCGTAGGGTATGGGTTAGGGTTAGGGTTAGGGTTAGTGTTAGGGTTACGGCTCGGTTTAGGGTACAGGTTAGGATTAGGGTACGCGTTAGGGTTAGGCTAGGGGTTAGGGTTAGGGTATGCGATAGGGTGAGGTTACTTATTAAACCTATCCCACTCTCTAGATACCCCTTAGCACGTAAAGGAATATTATTTGGGGGTCCAGCCATGGAGAAGAGTTTAGACACGAGGAGAAAATAAGGAACACACCGATTATCAAGAAATCACATTAGGATTCTCTTTTTAACCTGTTCCTTAAAACACTAGTGCTTAGGAAATCTATTGGAGGCAGAAGCCATCAAGGGTAGCTTAGGTTTAGGGTTAGGGTTAGGGTGAGGGTTAGGGTACGGCTTAGGGTACGGGTTCGGGGAGGGGTTCGGGTAGGGCGTAGGGTATGGGTTAGGGTTAGGGTTAGGGTTAGTGTTAGGGTTAGGGCTCAGTTTAGGGTACGGGTTAGGATTAGGGTACGCGTTCGGGTTAGGGTAGGGGTTAGGGTTAGGGTACACGATAGGGTGAGGTTAGTTATTAAACCTATCCCACTCTCTAGATACCCCTTAGCATGTAAAGGAATATTATTTGGGGGTCCAGCCATGGAGAAGAGTTTAGACACGAGGAGAAGATAAGGAACACACCCATTATCAAGAAATCACATTAGGATTCTCTTTTTAACCTGTTCCTTAAAACACTAGTGCTTAGGGAATCTATTGGAGGCAGAAGCAGTCAAGGGTAGCTTAGGGTTACGGTTAGGGTTAGGGTGAGGGTTAGGGTATGGCTTAGGGTACGGGTTCGGGGAGGGGTTCGGGTAGGGCGTAGTGTATGTGTTAGGGTTAGGGTTAGGGTTAGTGTTAGGGTTAGGGCTCGGTTTAGGGTACGGGTTAGGATTAGGGTACGCGTTAGGGTTAGGGTAGGGGTTAGGGTTAGGGTACGCGTTAGGGTGAGGGTAGTTATTAAACCTATCACACTCTCTAGATACCCCTTAGCACGTAAAGGAATATTATTTGGGGGTCCAGCCATGGAGAAGAGTTTAGACACGAGGAGAAAATAAGGAACACACCCATTATCAAGAAATCACATTAGGATTCTCTTTTTAACCTGTTCCTTAAAACACTAGTGCTTAGGAAATCTATTGGAGGCAGAAGCCTTCAAGGGTAGCTTAGGATTAGGGTTAGGGTTAGGGTGAGGGTTAGGGTACGGCTTAGGGTACGGGTTCGCGGAGGGGTTCGGGTAGGGCGTAGGGTATGGGTTAGGGTTAGTGTTAGGGTTAGGGCTCGGTTTAGGGTACGGATTAGGATTAGGGTACGCGTTAGTGTTAGGGTAGGGGTTAGGGTTAGGGTACGCGATAGGGTGAGGTTAGTTATTAAACCTATCCCACTCTCTAGATACCCCTTAGCACGTAAAGGAATATTATTTGGGGGTCCCAGCCTTGAGAAGAGTTTAGACACTAGGAGAAGATAAGGAACACACCCATTATCAAGAAATCACATTAGGATTCTCTTTTTAACCTGTTCCTTAAAACACTAGTGCTTAGGAAATCTATTGGAGGCAGAAGCAGTCAAGGGTAGCTTAGGGTTAGGGTTAGGGTTAGGGTGAGGGTTAGGGTATGGCTTAGGGTAGGGGTTCAGTGAGGGGTTCGGGTAGGGCGTAGGGTATGGGGTTAGGGTTAGGGTTAGAGTTAGTGTTAGGGTTAGGGCTCGGTTTAGGGTACGGGTTAGGATTAGGGTATGCGTAGTGTTAGGGTAGGGAGGGGTTAGGGTTAGGGTACGCGTTAAGGTGAGGGTAGTTATTAAACCTATCACACTCTCTAGATACCCCTTAGCACGTAAAGGAATATTATTTGGGGGTCCAGCCATGGAGAAGAGTTTAGACACGAGGAGAAAATAAGGAACACACCCATTATCAAGAAATCACATTAGGATTCTCTTTTTAACCTGTTCCTTAAAACACTAGTGCTTAGGAAATCTATTGGAGGCAGAAGCCGTCAAGGGTAGCTTAGGTTTAGGGTTAGGGTTAGGGTGAGGGTTAGGGTACGGCTTAGGGTACGGTTTCAGGGAGGGGTTCGGTTAGGGCGTAGGGTATGTGTTAGGGTTAGGGTTAGGGTTAGTGTTAGTGTTAGGGCTCGGTTTAGGGTACGGGTTAGGAGTAGGGTACGCGTTAGGGTTAGGGTAGGGGTTAGGGTTAGGGTACGCGTTAGGGTGAGGGTAGTTATTAAACCTATCCACTCTATAGATATCCCTTAGCACGTAAAGGAATATTATTTGGGGGTCCAGCCATGGAGAAGAGTTTAGACACTAGGAGAAGATAAGGAACACACCCATTATCACGAAATCACATTAGGATTCTCTTTTTAACCTGTTCCTTAAAACACTAGTGCTTAGGAAATCTATTGGAGGCAGAAGCAGTCAAGGTAGCTTAGGGTTAGGGTTAGGGTTAGGGTGTGGTTTAGGGTATGGCTTAGGGTACGGGTTCGGGGATGCTTTCGGGTAGGGCGTAGGGTATGGGTTAGGGTTAGGGTTAGTGTTAGGGTTAGGGCTCGGTTTAGGGTACGGGTTAGGATTACGGTACGCATTAGGATTAGGGTAGGGGTTAGGGTTAGGGTACGCGTTAGGGTGAGGGTAGTTATTAAACCTATCCCACTCTCTAGATACCCCTTAGCACGTAAAGGAATATTATTTGGGGTCCAGCCATGGAGAAGAGTTTAGACACGAGGAGAAGATAAGGAACACACCCATTATCAAGAAATCACATTAGGATTCTCTTTTTAACCTGTTCCTTAAAACACTAGTGCTTAGGAAATCTATTGGAGGCAGAAGCAGTCAAGGGTAGCTTAGGGTTAGGGTGAGGGTGAGGGTTAGGGTAAGGCTTAGGGTACGGGTTCGGGGAGGGGTTCGGGTAGGGCGTAGGGTATGGTTTAGGGTTAGGGTTAGGGTTAGTGTTAGGGTTAGGGCTCGGTTTAGGGTACGGGTTAGGATTAGGTTACGCGTTAGTGTTAGGGTAGGGGTTAGGGTTAGGGTACGCGATAGGGTGAGGTTAGTTATTAAACCTATCACACTCTTTAGATACCCCTTAGCACGTAAAGGAATATTATTTGTGGGTCCAGCCCATGGAGAAGAGTTTAGACACTAGGAGAAGATAAGGAACACACCCATTATCACGAAATCACATTAGGATTCTCTTTTTAACCTGTTCCATAAAACACTATTGCTTAGGAAATCTATTGGAGGCAGAAGCAGTCAAGGGTAGCTTAGGGTTAGGGTTAGGGTTAGGGTGAGGGTTAGGGTACGGCTTAGGGTGCGGGTTCGGGGAGGGGTTCGGGTAGGGCGTAGGGTATGGGTTAGGGTTAGGGTTAGTGTTAGGGTTAGGGCTCGGTTTAGGGTACGGGTTAGGAATAGGGTACGCGTTCGGGTTAGGGTAGGGGTTAGGGTTAGGGTACGCGATAGGGTGAGGTTAGTTATTAAACCTACCCCACTCTCTAGATACCCCTTAGCCCTTAAAGGAATATTATTTGGGGGTCCAGCCATGGAGAAGAGTTTAGACACGAGGAGAAGATAAGGAACACACCCATTATCAAGAAATCACATTAGGATTCTCTTTTTAACCTGTTCCTTAAAACACTAGTGCTTCGGGAATCTATTGGAGGCAGAAGCAGTCAAGGGTAGCTTAGGGTTAGGGTTAGGGGTTAGGGTGAGGGTTAGGGTATGGCTTAGGTTACGGGTTCGGGGAGGGGTTCGGGTAGGGCGTAGGGTATGGGTTAGGGTTAGGGTTAGGGTTAGTGTTAGGGTTAGGGCTCGGTTTAGGGTACGGGTTAGGATTAGGGTACGCATTAGGGTTAGGGTAGGGGTTAGGGTTAGGGTACGCGTTAGGGTGAGGGTAGTTATTAAAACTATCCCACTCTCTAGATACCCCTTAGCACGTAAAGGAATATTATTTGGGGGTCCAGCCATGGAGAAGAGTTTAGACACGAGGAGAAGATAAGGAACACACCCATTATCACGAAATCACATTAGGATTCTCTTTTTATCCTGTTCCTTAAAACACTAGTGCTTAGGAAATCTTTTGGAGGCAGAAGCCGTCAAGGGTAGCTTAGGGTTAGGGTTAAGGTTAGGGTGAGGGTTAGGGTATGGCTTAGGGTATGGGTTCGGGGAGGGGTTCGGGTAGGGCGTAGGGTATGGTTTAGGGTTAGGGTTAGGGTTAGTGTTAGTGTTAGGGCTCGGTTTAGGGTACGGGTTAGGATTAGGGTACCGCGTTAGGGTTAGGGTAGCGGTTAGGGTTAGGGTACGCTTTAGGGTGAGAGTAGTTATTAAACCTATCCCACTCTCTAGATACCCCTTAGCACGTAAAGGAATATTATTTGGGGATCCAGCCATGGAGAAGAGCTTAGACACTAGGAGAAGATAAGGAACACACCCCATTATCAAGAAATCACATTAGGATTCTCTTTTTAACCTGTTCCTTAAAACACTAGTGCTTAGGAAATCTATTGGAGGCAGAGGCAGTAAAGGGTAGCTTAGGGTTAGGGTTAGGGTTAGGGTGAGGGTTAGGGTACGGCTTAGGGTACGGGTTCGGGGAGGGGTTCGGGTAGGGCGTAGGGTATGGGTTAGGGTTAGGGTTAGGGTTAGTGTTAGGGTTAGGGCTCGGTTTAGGTTACGGGTTAGGATTAGGGTACGAGTTAGGGTTAGGGTAGGGGTTAGGGTTAGGGTACGCGATAGGGTGAGGTTAGTTATTAAACCTATCCCACTCTCTAGATACCCCTTAGCACGTAAAGGAATATTATTTGGGGGTCCCGCCATGGAGAAGAGTTTTAGACACTAGGAGAAGATAAGGAACACACCATTATCAAGAAATCACATTAGGATTCTCTTTTTAACCTGTTCCTTAAAACACTAGTGCTTAGGAAATCTATTGGAGGCAGAAGCAGTCAAGGGTAGCTTAGGGTTAGGGTTAGGGTTAGGGTGAGGGTTAGGGTACGGCTTAGGGTACGGGTTCGGGGAGGGGTTCGGGTAGGGCGTAGGGTATGGGTTAGGTTTAGGGTTAGCGCTAGTGTTAGGGTTAGGGCTCGGTTTAGGGTACGGGTTAGGATTAGGGTACGCGTTAGGGTTAGGGTAGGGGTTAGGGTTAGGGTACGCGTTAGGGTGAGGGTAGTTATTAAACCTATCCCGCTCTCTAGATACCCCTTAGCACG